>NC_057813.1:507110422-507385052 GCF_018294505.1 Triticum aestivum
AAGACCCCCGTTTCAACCGTAGGAGGTCCGTTTCCTCCATTTTGCGGTACGCCACACCCCTCCCAATCAACAGGACCCCCGTTTTGACCGTAGGAGGTTCATTTCCTCCGTTTTGCGGTACGCCACACCCCTCCCGATCAACAGGACCCCGTTCCGAATGTAGGAGGTCTGTTTACTCCGTTGTGCGGTACACCAGGCCTCATTTCCATCGCCTGTTCCATCCAAGCCCTCCCGATGAACACGACCACGCATTTCGTTCTGACCCAGCTGGTTGGCTCCCCATGAACACGACGATGACGCTGTTTCTTCGTTCCGACCCAACCATGTACATATGCGCGAGTATGCGTTCGAGACCCTGCCCGTATGTACATACGTGGCCGTATTTTCTTTCTTGCACCCTCCCGCTATATGTACGTGTACGTGCTACGTGTGCGCCTCTACTACGACACGTGCACGCCTCTACGTCGACCAGTATGTACGTAGACGTTCGCGACCAGAATGACAACGCTACGTACGCTTCGACCAGGTGGGTCCCGACTGTCAGGCACTTCCTTGCCTGCAAAGATGTAGCTGGTGGGTCCCAGCAGTCAGGGGGGCGAATCGTTTTTTTGCCCGGACGCACTTCCTTGCGTGAGAAGATGTAGCTGGTGGGTCCCAGCAGTCAGGGGGGCGAATCGTTTTTTTTTGCCCGGACGCACTTCCTTGCGTGCGAAGATGTAGCTGGTGGGTCCTAGCACTCAGGGGGGCGAATCGTTTTTTTTCGGACGCACTTCCTTGCGTGCAAAGATGTAGCTGGTGGGTACCAGCGACAGGGGGGAACGTTTTTTTCGCGAAATACGGTGGCCCGTCCGGTGGGTCCCTGCTGTCAGGTGTAGGAATAATTATTTTGCGCATAATAAGGAGGCACTTCCTTGCTGCGGCCGTGGACCCAGCTGTCAGCCTCTCCACTTACAGTCCACGTCCGATGGAAGCCATTCCTTGACCACGTTGACCAGGCCGCGCCGAGAGCACCAGGGCGGTGGACGACAACGAGGCCTAGGAAGGGGATGACGCGGAGCCGGGGAAGACGCGATAGTGGATGCCCACGCGTAGAGGAGTATGAGGGTTAACTCATTCGACTACGGTGTGAGGCTGCCGTCGCTGCAGAATAATAGGTGGTGTGGGTGCATAGAGGGATGGCCTGGCCAGCGGTGGGAGTAGTAGGGGGGCGGTGGGGCCTCCATGGCATCACAGCCGGCCACGGGCGGCAGGAGCAGGCAGCACGACCGGCGCTACTTTGGGCGGCTGGAGCAAGAAGACCAGAGGTTGGAGAAGCACTACGGCCGTTGGATGGACATCGTACGGTCACTGGAGCTAGAATCGTTCATATATTGACTAAAGTTGACAAAGGCCTCCGTCCCAGTCAACTTAGTAGGCCCACAAGTCAGCCTCCCACCAAGGTTGGTCCCAGCTAGCAAGGGGGTATTCATTTTTTTGTGCGGAATAAGGAGGCACTTCCGGTGGGTCTGAGCTGATAGTGGGGGGAACGATTTTTTCATGAAATACGGTGGCCCGTCCTGTGGGTCCCAGCAGTCAGTGGGAAACGTTTTTTCGCGAAATACTGGTGGCCCATCCGGTGGGTCCCTGCTGTCACGTGGAGGAATAATTATTTTCCGCATAATAAGGAGGCACTTCCTTGCGGCTGCCGTGGACCCAGCTGTCAACCTCCCCACATACAGTACTCTTCCGATGGAAGTCGGACGTTGACCACATTGACCACGCCGCGCCGAGAGCACCATGGCGGTGGACGATGGCGAGGCCTAGGAAGGGGATGACGCGGAGCCGGGGAAGACGCGACAGTGGAAGCCCGCACGGAGAGGAGTACGAGGGTTCACCAGTTCGGCTGCGGTGTGAGGTTGCCGTCGCCGTAGAATAACAGGGGGTGTGGGTGAGTAGAGGGATGCCCTAGCCAGCGGTTGGAGTAGTAGGGGGTGCTGAGGCCTGCGCTACAGCACAGCCGGCCACGGGAGGCGGGAGGCGGCCACGCCGGCGCTGCTTTGGCGGCTGGAGCAAGAAGATCATAGATTGAAGAAACACGACGGGCGTTGGATTGACATCCAACGGTTACGTCTGCTAGAATCGTTTGTTGACGTTGTATATAATAACTAAAAAAATCTTGGATACACGTCAACTAAACAAGCCCACAAGTCAGACCACTCCCTCTTTTTTTAATAATTTATATATAGCTCGTGGCAACTTCTTATGGAATTTATTGCAGTCATTTTTTTTGGTTGGCCAGGGCCAATTTCGCATATTTCTGTGGGTTCCAAACTATTTTTAATACGGAAATCTCAAGCCAGATTTAAAGTAGTTTGAAGATATATTTAAATTAGGTTAATGCCCAATGAAATAGGAATCTGAAAATGTGAAAAAAATCAGAAATTATAACGTAATTGCCAATTTGTCATCTGTTTTTATATTTACAACCCATTTCATATTACTTTCAAGATTTGCAGGCGTCTTGAAAGAGTTGCAGCCCATCGGGCCATAGAAAAATAAGTAGGCCTGGATTGGGTATTCTTCAGAAAAAATAAACTGGGCTCATTTTCACAAAGAAAAAATAGCTGGGCTGGTCACATGGTGAACATAAAATATAAGCCTGGGCTAGACGGGCCACAACCCAGTTCAAATCCTGCTCCGTCTCAACAATACCAAACAAAAAAAAAATACTGCTCGAGTAGCTACGTCCTAGGTGTCAGCCGATCTTGTGCTATTCTCTTGTCTATTGACTATATACGCTCACAATGTCATGGGTCCCAGATGTCAGGAAAACACTAGGAGGAAGCATTTTATTTTTCCATATGCTGATGTGGTGGGCCCCTACTGTCATCCTCTCCACGTACTTCTGTTGATTCCTATTGTTTGTTGACCATGTTGACAACGCGAGAGGGTGGCGCCGCGGCGAGCGCACCAAAGCATGCGGAGGACGTCGACATTAATAATTTAGGAGATGGTGGGGCGGTGATGCGTGCGCTGAGGCGCAGCCAGCCATGGGAGGCGGAAGCAGGCGGCCCCGCCGGCGCTAGTTTGGTTTTGGCGGCTGGAGGAAGACAGGACTGAAGAAACACAACAGACTGTAAAAGCAGCAGGAGTACTTAACAACCTTAACTGAAACCAGCAGGGGCACTTAACAACCAAAGCTGAAAGCAGTATGAGTACTTATACAGGTTCAACCGTACAAAGCACGCCTCGAACAGTGCTACTTTGCCTACAGTTAACCAAGGGTGAGGCTGCCAAGCCCCAGGACAAGGCCCAGGCGCCACCCCGCGCATCCACAACCTTCTGAAAGCGGCTTCATCTCGCAACGTGGTCAATAAACAGGATATTCGCTTTAGAGCCATGGAAAAGCATGAACATAATCTTCTGTCCTATTCTCCAAGATGGATGGTCCTTCATTATTTGAGACCACCCACGAATAAGTATCTTTTCACCTCCAAGGGGAATTGAGTAGGTCGACATAAACATCATGTTGTGACCAAGCGCAAGTCTAACCCGACCATGGTCTGGCATCTGTATAGGAACAATAGAACTCGGCAGTTCCTGTTTCAAGAAGATCACAGCTGTAAAACTGTGTATAAGCAATAGTTTATGAACAACATATATAACAGAAAACAGCTCGTACCATAAGTTTCTCGACACAGTTGGACCTGTTCAACGAGTGCAGCAGTGGCACACATATCCCACATGGCCTTCCACCATTGAAACGCCCCACAAGGACCTCAAGACGATCAATAAAGTGTAGGAACTTGTGGATGTCGATCCAGTCAACTTCAGTGCCATTTGTAATAGCCGGGTTATGATAGAGTAACAAACGAGAAGACTGCTTAACTCTGAAAAAGCCTACACGCGCCACCAATTATAAGAAAATATTAGTTAGAAGTAGCATCTTCGTGAGAGATTTGTTGCTACTTCTAAAGTTAAATTGTGCTTAGTTAGACAGAATAGGTGGATTAAGAAGTAATCGAGGCAACAAGCAAGAACGAGATACAAAACTAACATGGATGAACAATTGGAATGACGTCGGGGTGGAAGATTGCAGTGAAGATGAGACTAGGTTCTCCTATTGCCATCAACATTCGTGCGCCAACTTTCAGTCCGTAACACTTGAGAAAGTTTATCCAAGTTCGGCCATAAAAAAAGCAGCGATCTTCTTGGTTCATGAACCCAACTCGGAAGTAATATCCATGGCTTGTATTCACTGTGACCATTAAACTAGTGTATTCAGTTATGGCAAGGCCGAGCATCTTGAGTACATGTGTTCTGGCAGAGCAAATAATACACTGGAGGAAAAATAATATGAGAACACAGCATGTTCAAAAAAACCCCACCCTCCCGGTTAGACAAGAGGATTCTAGGAACATACTGTGCGTGTTTCAAAATGTTGTGGTAGGATGAGAAGGAACAAGTGTGGCGTCTCGCCGAAGGCGCAGAAATCTATAGGGTACTCGCACTTTGGGCACTGCAACTGAAACACACTAGATTCAGTACGAAGAAAAATGCATCAACGGCGGCGGCTGCCATCCTAGGATTACCTGCGACCAAGGGACTTGGATTTATCGGGGATGGATGAAGAATTCGTACCTGGTTCTCCATGAGAAAACCCTATGCAATCGTCGAGCGGGGGTTTTCTCTGAACAAGCAGACGAGGGAGAAGGGGATTCATGCCTAGTGAAATATTGCCACTTCGTCCGTCCAGCTTACTTCTAAAGCTGGAAAGGAGGGGCGTTGTGATTTGACAGCTCATTGGGCATTATTGCGGCGCTTCGACCGGGGTGTGTCTACCCTGAAGTTGTGCACTCTAATTTGTGCATATGGCACGTGGACCCCGTTGCCGGTTGCTCCACATATCAGCGAAAGGAAGTAGAATGACAGGAGTAACTAGTTACACATAAATATATATTTTGACAGAGAGATACTCCCTCTGTAAAGAAACATAAAAATATTTTATATCACAGGCTAACCTTGCCGAGAAATATACTCCCTCTGCAACGCACGGGCATTATGGGGGTTCAACTTTTGTTTATGGGGGTTCAGCTGAGAATATAATACTCAGATAGGCTCGCGGTTCTGGACTTTGGGCCGCAGGCCGACCCTGCATGTTTGGGGGCCCATGTGTTCTACCTCAGCACTTTTCATATTGCAAGCGATCGGTACTGCGCTAGTTTTAGATGCTGTCGCAAGGCGAATACACAAAATTGAATAAAGCACGACAACTGTTGGAATGAAATCGAACGACAGTTCCTAAACAGCAATCAGAGTTGCAATTCTATCAATGATATACCATGTGATAAATAATACTGTCATACTACTTATACACACAGGACACTTGTTTCACCATGCTAGATTATTACATTAAAATCTCTCGGAGGATAGATCAGTTCGGCAGTTGCGTGCTGCTACTAAAGAATTTCAAAGTTGATTTGGACCAGCTCTCCTTGCCGAGAAAGTTTGATTTTGACATCATCCCCTACCACAAGATATGATTTAGATTTGAACCTTGACCATCCTTTAGCATCAATCATCATGCGACCATCCTTTCTACTTACGATATATTGAGTAGGTTCATTCACACCAAGGCTGCGCATGGTAAGAGAAACCTGGCCGCGGTCGCCCGGATTGTTGAACGACTCCCTCGTTGCTCTAGGGATTCTCTATTTGCAAACAAGAAGACATACCCAAACAGTTAGATCAACACAGTGAATCATGTGAAATAACATGGAAAGAAAAAAGAACGAAGCACTTGGGCGGCCAATGCTTACCAAGAAGGTGGACATGTCAATTTTTGTAAGGACTTTGGTATATGAAGTGCGAACTGCAGCCCAGTCTATTGCCGGTGCGACTGCACGGGCCGGACCAAATGCAAGTGCAAGTGTTGGTGCAGGTGCTGAAGCCGCTGCTGCTGCCGGAGATGGTGCTCCTTGTAGAGCTGGTGCCGGTGTCGATGCCCGATCCTCCGGTAGATCAGACTGATCCGCTGACGCGGTCGGTGCCCAATCCTTAGCTGGATCAGACTAAGCTGCTGCCGCTATCAGTGCTAGAGCAACTGCTGGTGCTCGATCTGTGCGAGACAGCGGCGATCGTGTCTGGTCTGCTATGATCAGCTTTCTAACTTGTCAAGGATCCGTGACCATGATCCAGTTTTTTTCTTCATTTCTTTTAAATGCGAGAAGGACTAATTGTGGCGTTTTTCTTAAACCAAACCGCAGTTCATCATAGGGATTCAACTTGTACTCGGACAACAGACTGATCCAATTTTTTCTAGTAATATAAGTGACGGACAGTGCCTTCGTTACTGACACGACATAAGAAGTGAAACCTGCAAAAATAGCCATCGTAGAGCAAACCAAACGGTTTATTCTGTGATTAATGTCACATGGCAAAACCTGCATCATAAAATTGCAGGAAAAGAAAGAAAACATGACATTAAATCAATAAGATTTAGATAGTAAATCAATAAGATTTACTTGATGTGACACGAGTGAATCCTTACCAGGAAATCACTATGTTGAAGTACTAAATAGAAGATTGATCGTCCAACTACGCATGGCATGCAGGGGCCCTGCTTACTCCCACAAGCAGGATAGTCCAAAGGTCGTGACAAATTGTATGGACCGAACATCCATGGGACTGGAAATCCTGGTGGGTGCGATAAACCCTGCAATGCATACAGATATTGGAGTGTAACCATAATTGATAAACCGTCCTCACAAAAAATATGATCTGGATACTTCAAAATGTACAGACTGAATTGAGTGGACAGACATTAACATAGACCGTTCTCAGGACTGACCACACACCAAAAGCGGCAGCTCTAATAAACAATACATGGTTCACAAACACAAACCAAGTACTGAACAATAGTACTTACTACAGACAAGCAAAGTTGCACTAACTAAACTCTGCAGAATATTTCTTGCCACCGACCTACGGGATGAACCCCGCATAGCTGACTAGGCCATGGACTTCATGTGAGATGTCTACATGCACCATCACCATATTGTCAACCTTGGAGAACATAACAGAGTGGTATTTCCACTCATAAACATGATGAAGAAGACAGGCCGCATCAGATTTGTTGGGAAGCTTTACAAGAACCACAACCTTCGTAATCGAATGCACAACTAGGAAATTGTTGTGGTCAAGTACAGCCTCGAGAACACGCCTGACAACAATGCTACAGGAAAACACTAGTTCAGGACACGTGGCAACAAGGACACAACAGCTAGATAGTTCAGCATTAGAACTCATCATCAGGTCTTCCAGTTCACACGACATGACTTTGAGAACTTCATCTCCACCGCGGACCTGGTTCTAATTCACATAGAAACCATATTTTATTACTTCCTCCGTTCAGAAATATAAGATGAATTTCGATATTATACTCCATATATGCTACATATACACACAGAAATGAGTGAACAAAGACACTAGAACATGTCTTCAAAGGCATGAGAGCAGAGGGATTACATGCAATATCCATAATACAAGTTACTGAGGCAAATATACCCTCTTAAAAGGTAGCATTGATGTTCATAAAGTACTCCCTCCGTCCCAAAATTCTTGTCTTAGATTTGTCTAGATACGGATGTATCAAGTCACATTTTAGTATTAGATACATCCGTATGTAGACAAATCTAAGACAAGAAATTTCGTACAGAGGGAGTAGTTGAAAGTAATCTATAAGAAATCAATGTCAACCTCTCGCATGTTTTGGTCAAAAGAGGAATTTAGAACCGTCCTTTGGCACACTAAAATCACATGCAAGATCACCCAGAAAGTTGTACTACCAGTACTACTACTGCGTGTTAGATGAAAAAACACGATCAAGATCGAGAAAAAGATCGTCAACAAGAGACATTACCTGGACTTGCTTAATGAGGGATCCCGGAGAGGGGGGCTTGGACAGGGCAATGGCTTTGAGCTTGTCTGTGGTAGTCTCGGCAGGGTGCTTGCGCTTCTTTGTACCATGAGCCTCGACGGTTTTGGCCAGAGCCATAGACATCATGTCGGCCGGTGCTCCGGCGTCCATACAAGAGAGGAAGCTGAGAGAGAAGAGTGAAAGGAGGAACGATATGAGGGAGAAGCAAAGCTAGTGGGGGTTGAGAGGAAGCTGAGAGAGAAGAGTGAAATGATGGTTGCTTCGTCCGTCGAACTTACTGCTGGAAAGGAGGGGGTTTTGTGATTTGACGGCTCATTGGGCATTACTGCGGCGGTTCAATCGGGGTAGTCTACCGTCACTCTACTACAGAGTAATTTAGTGCATGGCTGGTGGACCCAGGTGTTGGTGTCTCACACGTCGGCGAAAGTGAGTAATTTAGTGTATGGCTGGAGGAGGATCCGCATGATAGAGCATGTCCACTATTTTTCATTCTGAAGAAAAAAATGATTACAGCAAGCGTTTCCACTCTTACGACGGAGGAGTGCGAAACACGGCAGCCACTTGAACATACACAGTGCTCCTACTACTAGGCATGTGCAGTGGTTCATACGTTAGTACTACACAATCTTGTTGCTAGTGTAGTAAGATATGACGATAACAAATGATGTTGTGCGCATGTCAACTACTCCTATATGTAACATAGTACCGCGTTTTTGACTGTCCGGTCGAGAATGAACAGTGAGATCAATGTTAACAGAACTAGGTCCACAGCGCACGGAGAGTACGGTGCTACAGTACTCCATGAAACATGAACCATATGAAGCACATCCCATAGTGTTAGATAGGGTGTATGAAGGGTGCACGGGATGGGAGCAAAAGTTCCCTTCTCGACCCACTTTTGTGTGTTTGGCAGAGTGCATGAACCATGAAGGGTGCATGAGTCCACACTAGTAGGTTGACAAAAATACACGAACACGACACAACTATATTGAGATGAGAATGCAACCAAACACACCCACATGCTTTGTGCTCCAGTGACTGATCTGCATTGTCTGAGTAAGATCCAACGGTTATGTTGCGCCGAGACATGGACATGCCCATGCAGAGGGCGCCTAAACACCACCAAAGTCCCTCTGCTTCTCGAGGCGCACGACGTTGGTGATGCATGGTGCAACCGCCCGCAGAGCCCGCTCCCGGTCGACGGGAGCCAGCTCGTCAAAGACAGCGTCCAATGGCATGAATGGATTCCGGTGACGGAGCCCTGAAAGGATTCACCCGGCAATGGCGACGGCAGCCCGCAACCCCTCCTTGTCCATCTCAGCCCCCACCATCACGCGAAGACGGCTCAGCTCCTCGGAGATATAGGTGAAGAAGGAGACCAGGTCAGGAAGCCACATCTCGTTGAAGTTGACCGGGTGGTCGAATGGGTTTAGCCCGCCCGCCGGCATCGTCGCGCTGGCACGACGGTAGGCATCGCGCAGCCGCAACACGTGCGTGCCAACTTGGTTCACCAAGTGGCTGAGGCGATCCTGGACCTCGTCACGATCGGCCCGCTCGCGCTCCTGCCGGCTCCCCTGATGGCCTATCGTATCTCCCGCTTTCTGCAGCAACGTCGCCGACGCCTCGAGCATCTTTGTGGTGGACGCCTGCCGCTTTTGAAGCTCCATGAACTCCTGCACATAACGGAGGAGCATGGCACTCCTATCCTCCTTGAGCTCACAGAGCTCCACGTCCTTGGCCCTGAGCTCCGCATCCTTGGCATGGAGCTCTTGTGTTAGGCGCCTCACCTCGGACTCCGTGATCTGCTGCGCCGCCATGGCACCAGGTAGAAGTAATGGGGAGAGGAAGCAAAGGGCGCGAAACAGCTGAAAGGCAATGCAATCTACAGGAAGGCGGGGAGAGCCAGCCGAGGAGCGGGGAATCTTTTGGTTTTCACCACGGTAAAACCCAGTCAACAACTTCTCACATTAGGGAGCAGTGTGTTTTTACAGGCAGAGTCATCGTGACTAATTGCCGCTGTGCCTGCTCCCATCAATCAAAAAATTAAAAATCCTGCCGCGCCTACTCCCGTCAATCAAAAAATTAAAAATCCTGCCAGACCCAAACACCAGAGCAACGTTGCGATGGGCATTTAAATTTACCTAACAGCAAGTAGATAAAAAAAGGGGTGAAAAAACAAATGTGGCGGCGGCCTAGCTAATCGGTAGAACTAGCCCAACTAGCTAGCCACCGTGCTTCACTGATGTACTCGGCGGGAAAGGTGGTCTTTCGTGATTTGACGATCATTTACTTTCTTCGGCGCTACGACCGAGGAGGATCCAGGAAACACGTGGTAGGTGTCGGTGTCAAAACCGGCGTATCTCGGGTAGGGGGTCCCGATCTGTGCGTCTTAGGCTGATGGTAACAGGAAGCGAGGGACACAATGTTTACCCAGGTTCGGGCCCTCCCGATGGAGCTAAAACCCTACTTCCTGCTTGATTAATATTGAAGATATGTGGAATACAAGAGTAGATCTACCACGAGATCGTAGAGGCTAAACCCAAAGAGCTAGCCTATGATGGTATGATTGTCATTGTGATCGGCCTTCTAAGGACCATGCTCTCCGGTTTATATAGACACCGGAGGGCTAGGGTTTACATGGAGTCGGTTACAAGGAAGGAAACATAATATCCGGATCACCAAGCTTGTCTTCCATGCAAAGGAGAGTCCCATCCGGACACGAGCCGAAGTCTTGAGTCTTGTATCTTAATGCTTCTATAGTCCGGATGATGAATATAGTCCGGCTGTCCGGATACCCCCTAATCCAGGACTCCCTCAGTAGCCCTTGAACCAGGCTTCAATGACGATGAGTCCGGCGTGCAGTCTTGTCTTCGGCATTGCAAGGCGGGTTCCTCCTCCGAATACTCCAAGATGGTCATCAAACACATAGACCGTGTCTGGATCTGCAAAATGATCTTCACATACCATTCTGCTGGCAACCTTCGTAAGTCATGTCCTTGCATCGTGGCCTGGTCCAACACGAACCGGCGTTTCCTGCTCCACCTCGACTAGCGTTGCGAGGCGGTTTTATCGGCACGTCCTACGAAAGCAGAGATTGTGTCTCTCTTAATACATGATCTTTCATCAATGTGGGCATATGTGACACCACGGCGACCGTTGGTATAATTCTGTGTATTTTAGATAAGTCTCAAGCGGTAACGCTGAGGACTCTTGGTAATCATCCCTTTTATAAAGGGGTCAAGGCCTACACCTTGTTTCCACCTCTCCTGCTCCTTCTCGCACCTCGAGCTCCATCACCCAAAACCTAAGCTCCAACATCCCAGATCCTCCAGTATGTCTGGATCTGATGCAGCAGGCTGATGGGTGGCCTCCTCGATTCAGGAGGAGGATATTGCAAAGCTTAGGGAGGTTGGATACCCGACTACTGATATTCAGCATAGGCTTCCTGCTCCGGGGCAAGTCATCGCTACGCCGGAGCCCAATGAGAGCATCGTGTTTACTCCTCACTTCCTCCGAGGCCTAGGCCTCACCCTCGACCCCTTTGTGAGGGGGCTCATGTTCTACTATGGCTTGGATTTCCATGATCTGGCTCCAGACGCCATCCTCCATATCTCGTCTTTATTATTGTGTGTGAGGCTTTTCTCCACGTTAACCCACACCTCGGCTTATGGCTAAAGACCTTAAATGTGAAGCCGGAGATGATCGAGGGACGACATGCGGAGTGCGGAGGCGCCATAATAAGTAGGAACGCTCATGCCCCATGGCCAGAGGGTTCTTTTCCGGAAGTATCTGACGTATGGCAACGGAGATGGTTCTATGTCACCTCTCCCAGAGGCACAAAGTGGGTAGCTGCCCCCGAGTTCCGCTCAGGCCCCCCATCACAATTGGCGTCTTGGACCGATGTGGGTCGGAATTATGGGCCTGCGGGCGATGTGCCAGAACTGCAGAATCACATCCAGGAGCTTGTTGAGAGGGACATAAATCTTGTCAGCATGATTCAGGTAATGCTAGTCCAGCGGATGTTGCCGTGCAAACGTCGGCCTCTCCGGATGTGGCAGTTTAATCTGGAGGGTTTGCGGACTATTAAGCACTTCTTCGGCCTGACGCTCGAAGGGATGTGCAAGTTATTCTTCGGACCAGATGTAAAGTGTCCGGACACCACCGAGGATGCGGGCCTAAGCTGCAATCGCCTAGATGCCCAAGTAAGTAACCTTAAAGCCAGACTCTCCATTTATATTTATCATAACCATTAATCTGAAAATCCTTCCGTGGCCAGGAATGGCTCAACAAGGCAAAGAGAATTAGGTGTTCGGTGCCACTTCCTGAAGGCTCGCCTGGTCCCACTATTGCAAAGATGCTGGACCAGGCGCTCAGCAAAATCCCTTCAGGGAAAGGCGAAGGAAAGGGTAGTGAAGCCGAACTTCACACGCTACGCATCTAGACTGGGGAAATAGCTACCCCTCCCATGGAGGATAGCAGGAAAGGGGAGGCCAAATCCTCCTCCCCACGCGGGAAGAAAAGGGCCGCCTCCGAAGACTTGGAGGCGGAGACGCCCAAGCAAGGGAAGAAAACATCACCAGAGGGCTTTGTGGTGGACGCCTCACCGTGTCATGCCCACCAACGGGCCAGCCCTCCAACGAGCCGTAAGTCATTCATTAATTCGAAGGTGTGATGTTACTCCGAGATCCATAACCAGGACTTCATTTTTTGTAGTCCGGCGAGCAGCTCTTCTCAACAGAAATCGTCTTCGGGGGACCTTCATCCGGAGATGATGGAGAGTGAAACCCCACCCAACTCTCCGCCTCATGAGGCGGGCGACACAGAGGTGTCGTCACGGAGGAGTCCGGATCTACCGAAGCCGGAGGCTAGTACGTCAGCCGCCCTGAGCCCGGATCGTTTGGCTCCCACGGGGGGCGATGAGAAGGGTTCGGCGCAGTTTAGTGTCTGGCCGGACGTACTGATGGGCCGTCTGGAGCGAGCCGCGCTCTCGGAGGAGCACCGCTCTTTAATAAGCACGGTGCTCACGAAGATTTCATCCGCTACCAGCGGCTTGAATGAGGCATTTACAAGCCTGCTCAAAGGCTTTGAGGCATGTAGTGAAAAATGCACAACTTTTTGGTTATGAAGCATGCGCTAGGTGTGCTCCCTATAGATAGTAGCCCCTGAGACTCTGGTTGCCCGCCATAGGCGGCAAACGGGGGATCATATACTAATGGCTGCCGTACATGTGCGCATGTATACAAGGATCCGGCAGCCGGCCAGTCTGTTGAAGTTGCCGAAATAAGGAGGCAAATCGGATCCATCGATGTCGATATCAGGCTGGTGAATAAACGGCTTGAGGAGTCCCATGGTATGTGCTTGGTTTTTATTATAATGTATAGGAAAATGCCAATGAGGCATAATATTAATGCAATATGTTGGCACTGCTGATGGCGCTGCTGCCGTGGAGGCCCTGAGGGCGGAACTTGCTCACGCCAAGGAACAAGCTCGGGCTAGCAATGCGGCTGCCCTAAAGGCAGCCGAAGAATTGAGAGCCGAACAGGATGCTCATCGCCGAAGCAAGGAAAAGATGGCCGAAATGGCTTGGGAGTTAAAAAATGCCGCCGACCGATACGCACTCCTTGAAAAGGAGAATAAGGCTAGTTCGACCGAGCTGGACAAGGCACGTAGTGCCGCCAAGGAGATGTGGACCGAGATCCGGAGTATGCGGGAGGAGCTCCAATAAGCTGACAAAATCGTGGCTAGGGGCTCGTACTTACTAAGGACAAAGTTCTTGGATCCGAAGTATGCTTCGCTGGCAGGTCGCATGAGTCCTGCAGACGCATATGCAAACTTGGCGAATAGTACAGCTGACACTGTCAAGTTCTTCGAGGGTCAAGGCAATGAAGAAGTCAAGAAGCTTTTATGGTCGCAGTTCAATGCTCCCACTCGCCCGCCGCCACTGAATGAGAAGGTGGCTGCTATGGCGGAGCTCCGCAGGTTGTCCGGACTTGCAATGCGGTCTGTAATAGTTCATCTTTGGCCAAAGGGGCCTAAGCCGGACAACTACTTTGGTTTGGTGCAACAATTCCTTGGAGCCGTGTTCCGGATTGACGCCCTGAGGAGGTCGGCGTGCATAGAGGGTGCGCGGATGGCTCTAACCCGCCTTAAAGCCTACTGGGCGGATATGGAGGCCACGAATACGGGCGCGTGTGTACATGGCCGGGAAAGGCCCTTGCTTAGGGCAGAGGAATATTTAGGGATTCCAGTGAGTCTTCGAGTGGTTGAACGGTCTCTCGCTGTATCATGATGGTCAGTTTTTGGCTTTCTATACTGAGGCGCTCATCCGGGATAATGAGGGCACAATCACAGCAGTTCTCCTCTGGCCTGCCTTAGCCGGATGATAGCGGAATGTAAGGCAACAAACCCAGGAGCCGGGCAAACCCAACATTTGACCAAAGACATGATTCGGAGCTGATGCATATACGGCCAAACTCGTGACGCCGTACACTCCCGAGGGTATTCGGTCTTTTGTAAAAGATGATAGCTGATAAGAGCCTATTTTAAGCCCTTTATTTCTAGGTACGTGCAATTTAGTCTGCTGTGGCCAAATGCCAAAAACGGCAATATCCTCTATGGGTATAGAACCCATGGGATGGTTAAACAACAAGGGGCAGTAGAAAAGGTTTACACGGGGGCTTAATCTAAAAAGAAACCTGTTGCACAGGGCCCTGCTGCACGTCTGCGCCTTTGTCTCTGTTGTGCTATATCCTGGAAGGGTATCGCGCGAACATTGTCTGTAAAAAAGAAAAACTCGTAGGAGGGAGCAACGTAAGTATGCGGTTAATAATAAAAGTGTAAGCTATTGGCCTGCCAATAAGGTCGAGCCAAGCGTGGGGCTGTATTGAATATAGACAACCCCTGGTTTCCCTTATGGGATTACATATACAGTGCCCTGTTTGAATTTATCCGGGCTACCGGACTCGTCTAACCGTGTCTGTGGTCGTAATGACTAATCATGTTTTCTAAAACTGGAGGCCGCTTATAGTCCGGCCGCCAGGGCCGTCGCGTATTCCTCTGCGCGTGAAGGGCGCTCTATGATTCCACTAACGGTGATGACGCCACGGGGACCGGGCATCTTGAGTGTAAGGTGGCCATAGTGCGAAAATGCGTTGAAGCGGGCGAAGGCCATTCTTCCGAGCAATGCGTGATAGCTGCTTTGGAAGGGTGCGACAGTGAAGAGCAGCTCTTCGCTTCTGGAGTTGCCTGGGGAGCCGAATGTTACTTCCAACATGACGGAGCCCCTGGCGCAGGCTTCAATGCCCGGTATCACACCTTCAAAGGTGGTGTTGCTTTGTTTAATTCTGGATGGGTCTATCCCCATCATGCGAACGGTGTCCTCGTATATTAAATTGAGACCATTGTCGCCGTCCATTAGGACATGGGTGAGACGGTATCCGTCGATTATTGGGTCAAGCAACAAGGCCTATGATCCTCCTCGCCGAATTGTAGTTCGGCCGTCCATGCGATCGAAAGTGATCGGACGAGACATCCAGTAGTGTGACGTGGGTACGACAGGCTCTACATCATGCG
This sequence comes from Triticum aestivum, assembly GCF_018294505.1. Taxonomy (NCBI): domain Eukaryota; kingdom Viridiplantae; phylum Streptophyta; class Magnoliopsida; order Poales; family Poaceae; genus Triticum; species Triticum aestivum. The sequence continues at coordinate 507,125,913 of NC_057813.1, forward strand.
TTTCTATGGGCGCGCGTTCATGCCTTCTCGCGGATGTGTGAGTCGCGTGGATCATGTTTACTGTTTTAACCTCTGGCGGGAATTTTTTTTGTCCCCTAGTGTTCGGCTGGTGAGGTTCATCCTCGTCTTCGCCTGGTGTGTCCCTCCCCTTGTGTTTGGCATTTAATTTGTCAGCCTGCTTGAAGACCCAGCACTCTCTATGGGTGTGGTTCGCAGGTTTCTCCGGGGTGCCAGGAATTTGGCATAGTCTGTCCAGGACTCTGTTCAGACCGGACGGTCCATCTTTATTGCCCTTCAATGGCTTATTTTGCTAATCAGGTCAAGAGCCCCTGAATCTGGCATTGACCATCGTGTTGTCCGGGCTCGCTTCCTGGTTTTGGCGTTTGTTTTTATTACGCCGTGGCTTCCCGTTGCCATCCCTTATTTCGGATGTGCTGGGATCGCTGGTGCCTTTATGGGCCAGCCAGCTATCCTCACCCATGCAAAAGCAGGTCATAAGGCTTGTTAAGGTTGCCATTGTCCTTGGCTTTTCTTGGCCGAGGTGTCGGGCAAGCCATTCGCCACGGATGCTGTGCTTGAAAGCCGCTAAGGCTTCGGCGTCCGGACAGTCGACAATTTGATTCTTCTTAGTGAGGAATCTGTTCCAAAGCTTGCGGGCGGACTCTCCGGGCTGTCGGATTATGTGACTTAGATCGTCTGCATCCGGAGGCCGGACATAAGTCCCTTGAAAATTGGCCCTGAAAGCGTCTTCGGGTTCCTCCCAACTCCCAATTGAGTTTTCAGGGAGGCTTTTCAACCAGTGTCGAGCTGGTCCCTTCAACTTGAGGGGAACGTATTTGATGGCGTGGAGGTCATCCGCATGAGCCATGTGGATATGCAAGATAAAATCCTCGATTCAGACCCCTGGGTCTGTCGTGCCGTCGTATGCCTCAATGTTCACAGGTTTAAAGCCTTGTGGGACTTCATGGTCCAGTACTTATTCGGTGAAGCACAGGGGGTGAGCAGCCCCTCTGTATCTTGGCGCATTGTGGCATGTAATCGGCTGTTGTTGTGTCCAGGGTTGATTCCGAACTGGTATCTGGCTTGTATGAGCGTTTGGGTGACCATAGTCCTTCGCTAGGGTGTGTCTTCTAGATCCATATATAGACCTGGCTGCACCGGCCTTCTTACCCGGATGCTCGCATGGATCGTGTGCAGTGTCCGCGGACGCTCTATTATGGTTGTGAAGCGGTATGTCTGGTTTCTTGGTCGAATTTTCTTTTGGTGGAATGGCCGCGTCGTCGAATTCTGGCAGTAGCTTGCGCTTCGGATAGCTTTTCGTATGGCGGTCATCGCCATATCTTTCTTCATTGTGTTTATTCCATCTTCGGCTGAGCTTTTCCTGTGCGGCCTTGAGCCATTGCTTCTGCTTTTCTAGACTTCTTGCGGTGGCCATAAGCTTTCTGTGGAGGTTGTCTCGTTCCACTTGTTCGTCCGGGATGATGAATGCATCGTCGTCCGGACTGTCTTCTTGTTCTGGGGCGGCATCATGAGCTCGTCCCTCCGGATCATTGTGATCGGGTATTTGCTCCAAACTTGATTTAGCGTGACCTGGCTCGTCCTGCTCCATCGCTGGGTCTGTGTGGTCATGATTGCTTTCGGAGTTTGCGGGTATATCGACCCTTCTTGCGCTCTTGTCGCTATTTTTGCCATTGCTGGTATTTGAGCGGCGTCTGCACCGCCTCTTTGGCTGTTTCCCGGGTGTTTTATCGTCCGGACTGCTGTTCTTATTGGGCGTATCTACCATGTATATGTCGTGTGACAAGGTAGTAGTACCGCGCTCCAAGGATTCTGGAGCCTCTCCTGTATCGTCCTCCATACCATCGATGTCTTCGGAGTCAAGCACGTCGGTTAATTCTTCGATCATGGCAATGAAGTGGGTGGTGGGTGGGCGCCAAATTCCTTTATCGCCTACTTCCCACTCGGGCCGGACATAGTTCGGCCCAGAGTTCTCTGACAAAGAGAGAGACTTTAAAGAGTTCAACATGTCGCCGAAGGGCGCGTGCTGGAAGATGTCCGCGGTGGTAAACTCCATTACCGGAGCCCAACGTGGCCTAACTGGCTCAGGAGCATGCAGACCGAAACCAACGACCGGATACGAGTCCGGGGGTCCTGGGGTACAGGTCTCCGCAGAGATGTGGCATGTGTTCGGTTCCACCGCCGATGAGTATTCGGCCTGCGGGGTGGGGTCCAGCCCTCCATCCATAGGCAACGCAACCTGCCCTGGATGTAGATCCGAGGCTGCTTCGGGGATGATGTCCCGAGCATTGTCCGACTGCAGGTCTAGGCCGTGCTCGTCGCGACTTTCCGGCGTTCCTGGCGCAGTCTTGACTCCACCGAAGATCAATTCTCCGCGGATATCTGCCGTGTAGTTCATGTTTCCAAACCTGATCTGGTGGCCAGGGGCGAAGCTATCCATCTGCTCCCACTGGCCAAGCGAATCGGCCCGCAGTGCGAAGCCGCTGAACACAAAGATCTGTCCGAACAAAAAAATCTCACCCTGGACTGCGTTGTTGAAGCTTGAAGACGCCATCGAGCCTTGAAGCGACGACACAGAGGAACTCTCAATGAAAGCACCAATCTCGGTGTGAAAACCGGCGGATCTCGGGTTGGGGGTCCCGATCTGTGCGTCTTAGGCTGATGGTAACAGGAATCGAGGGACACAATGTTTACCCAGGATCGGGCCCTCTCGATGGAGGTAAAACCCTACTTCCTGCTTGATTAATATTGAAGATATGTGGAATACAAGAGTAGATCTACCACGAGATCGTAGAGGCTAAACCCTAAGAGCTAGCCTATGATGGTATGATTGTTGTGATCGGCCTTCAAAGACCATGCTCTCCGATTTATATAGACACCGGAGAGCTAGGGTTTACATGGAGTCGGTTACAATGAAGGAAACATAATATCCGAATCGCCAAGCTTGTCTTCCATGCAAAGGAGAGTCCCATCCGGACACGAGCCGAAGTCTTGAGTCTTGTATCTTGACGCTTCTATAGTCCGGACGATGAATATAGTCCAGCTGTTCGGATACCCCCTAATCCAGGACTCCCTCAGTAGGGCGTCCCATGTCAGGAAGAATATATGCATGCACCACCCGGGAGGACCCCGAAACCGTGCGGTAGGGTGTGCCACGTCTCTGCATGGAGGAAAAATGTGCGTGTAAAAATGTACTGTATCAGACATAGTACCTATGGTTCGACCTCGGGACCCAGCCAGTCGGTCAAAAACACCCCACTAGCCACACAGCTTCATCATGCAAACGTGGCACGGTTAGCTTTGTCTCGACCAACCACAACGTCTCTTGTTCTAGGCGATTCTTCTCTTTTCCAAGCTTTTTTTAGTTGTGTCCGTGCAATGGTTAGACAATGGAGAGAAGAGAGATTGAGATCGCAGACCTAGATCCCACCAGTAAGTGAGACAATGGTCATGCACGTGTTGACGAGGTACTCCCTCTACTCTACTCAACACAAGTACTGTATAAAATAAAGTTATGGGACAAAGCCAACAACCGTTCATTTTTAGGCTATTGACTTACGCTTTGTAGTCCAGGTTGCTAGTTCGAATATCGTCTTTTAGATTTGTTAGTTTTATGTCCAAATTTGATTAATGACAAGTGGGACCCCCGTGTGTTGTTCCGATATTTCAGTGTAGGATGGTTTTTTTGAACAAACACTTTGCGTGGTTAGACAAGTAACGGCACGAGTTACACGTATTTTGCAAGTTTACGGACAAGAATGACAGCGGCATAGAATATCACATCCACCCCGCAGCTTAGATACTATGGTGATACGAGTTTTTACACCGTTGGCAGTGAGATCCAATGGCTTGGGAGTAGTCTTTGTGATTATGCGCAATTTCCAAACTCTCCAAAGGTTTTTTGTTTTGCAAATAAAACTTTCAGGCCTCATGTGTGCCGCTGCATCTTCGATCCAACGGATCCCCGGTGCTCATATTAGGTACTCCCCGTAACTTAATTACCCGCTACGGTGATATGAGCATCTAGGTCGTATGATCAGTGATCAGATGGCACATGCATAGTACTTGTACTTTCTGCGCATTTCCCAAACTCTATCAGCTATATATTGCAAAAACATTCAAACCTCCTACTGTGGGCCGTTAGATCTCAGTGAACTCGTATCACCATAGAATCTACGGCGCGGGAGCACCTCATACTCTCCTGTGCGAGAAAACATAAGGTGCTATCGCGGCTTGGATGCTACGGTGATACGAGCTTGGAGGTTGTTTGATCTGAGATCCAATGGCATCTAAGCAGTCTTTGTGCTTGTAAGCAGTGGCCGAACTCTTTTGGGGCTTTTCTGCAAAAAAACATTCGAACCACCGAGGAGGTGTTGGGTCACAAATCCAACTTTCCGAAGAGCTTGTATCACCAAAGCATCTAAGGTGTGGTAGCACATGATATTATTACATACAGGAGAAGATGATGTCCTCCTTCATCTTAGATGCTACAGTGATACGAGCTTCGAGGTTGTTGGATATGGAATCAAAGGGCATGTAAGTAGTTTTTGTACAAATTGTGTGCAATTCTCAAACTCATCAAGGTTTCCTGCAAAAAAAATTAAGACACATCATGTGAGCTGCTATATCTCAGATCTACAAGCTCCAAGCAACTCGTATCGGCATATAGCATCTAAGGTATGGGGGAACATGATATTCTCCCGGGGAGGAGGGGTGGGGCGTGCACAACCAATCGGTGGTTGGGAGGGTGGGGACAAATATAATCTAAACAACCCTAAACAGAGCTCCACAATTTTATCTAAGGTCGAGGGTTGACCCCCGACAATCATAGCTCCGCCTAAACACAATATTTGCATGTACTATAGTACTAGACTTAATATTCATGTTTCAGTTTCATGTTCATTTTAAGTATTGAACTGAGGACCATGGATGTCTTACATTTTACTCCCTTCGTTCCTAAATATTAGTCTTTTTAGAGGCTTCAAATGGACTGGCACATACGTGTATATAGACATATTTTAGAGTCTAGATTCACTCATTTTGCTCCGTATGTAGTCACTTGTTGAACTCTCTAAAAGACTAATATTTAGGAATAGAAGGAGTATTTTTGAATTCGTGTCATACATGCATGGGTTGGAAAAATAGATGCACTGTACTTATTGGATTGTTGTTGTGTTCATGCGTGTGTGTCTCTGTGTGTGTGTGTGTGTGTGTGTGGTCGTATGCTTGATACATACAAAGTTTTCTCACCTCTATATTGTTCATCTTTTAAATTTGAATTTGCATTGGAAAACTTACTAGGGATACCATGAAATGTGAAATCCACGTTGAGATCACTATATCACAAACTCACTCTCATTCAACAACTCGTCATAAATCAATTACCACGTTGAGATTAGTATTTGCAAGGAAAATACGGGTATTGTAATACACATAGATTCGTTCGGCAATTTAAAAGGTTGCTTTCGTATTCTCGAATGGTAGGACCCAACGGCATACCAGCCAGACCTTGGCTCGTGTTGATCCTAAAAAAACGGGCTCGTGACCTTCGGTGGCGTGCGTGGTACGCACATTAGGCAACCCCAACCAGTCGAGCCTCAGCGTTTCAAGTCGAAATATCTGGTGTCCAGAATTCCAGCCCTAGGAAATTCCCCTCAGGTCCCCGGTCCATAATGACTACTGATGAACAACGGAGGGATGCTTTAGTAACTAGACAACATTACCTATCGTGCCGAGCATGGTTCAGTTCCCTCAGTCGCCGCTCGTCAAGGTCACCCGTCAACTGCATTGCCTAGTACTACTACTACTACACCAGGATGAGCACAGAATTGAGCCCGTTTGTTCGTGCCTAGTACTCGAGTTAATATATCAGGCAATGCACTGGTACACAGGGATTATCCTTTTACAGGGCTTATCTCAATATTTTAGTTTTCCCATTTTATAAGTCTCAATTTAGTTGTTCCCATCACATGTTCAGATTTCAAGGTGCAATAAATCATTACATGCAAGAATTAAGAGAAAATTGACCAATGCATGTACTTTATGCATGCATGCATTGCAATTAATGCATTCGTAAACACAATTTTTGAGGAAAACTAGCGCATTAATTGAGTGATTTTGCTAACTACAACAATTGTTCCACCACTCACCATCTACCTTGGTTGGTGAGATTTTTGAATTGAGCCCTATAAACCAGAAAGGAGGTTTAACTAAGCAAAATGTTTGACCAAATCCATTCTTAAGAAATACAACAAGACAGATGTACGGCTTGCAAATTTATTGCATGATGCAGGTTATGATATTGTTTTGAATCCTGGATCTTAAATTTCAGAAAATCCAAAAGTGATCATAAATTCTTGAAACTGAGCATGGTCACGTGATATGGCACAAATATTACTTCGTAAGTTTTTTCTTCAATTCGAGACAAGCTGCTTATGACAAGTTGCACAACTGAAGAGCCAAGGTATTTTGGAACAAAGACCTGTCACGTTAAGGCGAACGCTTTCACTAATGAAACCGTGGGCATTTATGTGCCGCCACGAGTCCCCGCTTCTCATTAGCAGGTGCCATCCAAGCAAGCATGTGAGTCGTCGAGAGGCATGCGAGCAGATCGCTACGTTGGCTGTCAGGGAGGCGTGTGATCAGACCGCTATGCAGACTCACCGGGAGACGAGCCCTTTGACCAGGCTCCGCCTCCTACCGTCGTCCCAACTGCTCCCACTTTTAATGTCGCCGACGCCGCAGTTTAAAATCAACCCCGCACTACCCGGTATCACTACAATCCTCTCTCTTCCTCTCCGATTCTCCTGTCGTCTACCTCCAACTAGCCTGACCTAAATGTATGCCATGCCGCATCACGATGGTCTGCCCTTAGTGTTCCAGTTTCATGAGGAAGACACCCAACCGGAGTCTCAAGAACATAAGGCGCTTTGGGACGAGCTTGAACTGGCCTTGCAGGAAGACGCCGCGCCTGTCCCCACTCCCGTTCCGGCTCCCGTCGCCCCGACTGCGCCAGCGCCCATCCCCGTGGCATTGATTGGCTGGGAGCCGCACATTGTCGCCGAGCTTGATGCCACGGGGTTCCACGAGGTCCCCGCCGACTTTCATGCGCCCGTGCAGCTGCCAGCGCATGCGCCTGCGCATGCACTGACGCGCACGCCCATGCTGGTGCCCGTGCACCTGCCAGCGCATACGCCTGCGCGTGCACTAACGTGCGCGCCCGTGCCGGTTCCCCTGCACGCGAATGTCTCCGCCACGTTGTTGAGAGCGCCTGTCCCCGCGCGGGTGCCAGTGCCCCCCTCAGCGGCATGGATGGCCGCCGTTGACCGCTTCCTTGCACCAACGCCAGTCGCCTCCTCCTGCCAATTGACTCGCTCCGAAGTCCAGAACATTTTGGCCTTCCTTGAAGCTAGGCCAACGTCTAGGAGTACGCCAACAACGGTGCAAGACGTCGCCATCACCGTTGGTCAGTGGCCCGACGACACATAGAGCACGGCAGAGGAGCCGCTTCCCACCGCGAGACGCCTTCGCCGCTGCCGCGTAATCTAAATTTGCAATGAAAAATGTTCGGATTGCCATGCTTAAAATCCGAACGTTTATCATTTCCGTTTATTTTATATCGATCGTCGTATAATTTAAAGTCGGAGTCAGACTGAACGAAATATATGGTTTGATTGATTGAATGTTCTGCTAGAGCCGTATCAAATTAAATATAAAACATCATCAAGCCACATGTATTCCTTGTCATCCAACGACCTAGACTGCTTCAATGTCGAGCGCTCAACACATTTAGCATGCAGTTAATTTCATGCCAAAAATAGTGCTAATCACATGACAACACGCAAATAATATCCTCGTAGTTAATATCCGCATGCACTTAATTGCTTCCAAATTATCGTGCATTGCACGTACTCACTGACTAGTGCTGCTAGTATGTGAAACTGGTGCCATGACTTGTGAACGCGTCCAGATATGGTCAACGGCAACATCGCCCGCGGGTTCTTCATGTTTGCCCATGCGTCTAAACGCAGAAGGGGAGGAGAGAGAGAGAGCACACATGGAACCCACCAGTAAGTGAAGGCGAATAGTACTAAAAATAATATTACATGTTATCCATTAATTAGGCTGTGGTGATATAAAAACATTATGTGAACAAAGGGGGTACAACAAACATTGCTATTCTACGTATGTTGCCTATTGACGTGCGGCTTGAAGGTCCGGTCGCAAGTTCGATCCTCGTCCTTTATTTTTTAATTTGTATATGGGTCCAAATTTGTTTCATGACATGTGGGCCCCTCGTTGTGTAGTTTGTAGCACTTTAATTTGTGGGTCAAAATTTGTTCCATTCCAAGTGGACTATCGGTGTGTAGTTTTGTAGCTTATTTATAATAATTGAAGATAAAAACATAGTTTTTTCAATAATACCATGGTGCGACGTTGAAGGCGAGAAATGACGTGCGAGAGAGCGCTGACCGAGCCAGAGGGAAATCAACTAGGGGAGTTGCGTGGTTTGCCACGGTGTTTGGAGTAGTTGTGGGCCGAATGCTATGAAAATATAATCTACACCGACCGAATAAATGCCTACACAAATTAATCCAAGGTTGGAGTGCCCCTCGCACTGTAAATATCTCCAACTTTGCGAGGGATGGAGAGGTAGTAGCTTCAACGCGTGGAAGATACGGTGTGAGAAAGCGAGGTCAATCGAGAGACATATAGATAGAGAGACAAAGTGAGTGTGGTCCGACATTCGTTGAACAAATATATATGCTCCGGAGAGATATTGTCCGATTGAGCTTTTGGTAAGGGTGAGGGATGTAAGATAGAGCTTGAGAGATGATCCAGTCACAGACGTGTAGATATATGTTGTGCGTGGGAGGAGGCAAGGTCAACCGATCACATAGGGGCCATGCGATCGAAAGAGTGTGACGGGTTGGAGAGAGTGACCTAGATAGACGATGTGCGTGAGAGAGTATACAATGTGAATAGGTCGAATTGGGCTCAAACATGGTGATATATCGTTTTTGTCCGAGAAAGAGCAAGGTCAATCGAGACATACCGAGATATATATATATATATATATATATATATATATATATATAGAGAGAGAGAGAGAGAGAGGGAGAGGGAGAGGGAGAGAGAGAGATTGAGTGAGCGTGGCCCACCATGAGGTCGAAAGAGTGGCGGCGGCTTGGATGGACTGACCTAGATAGACAATCTGCGTGAGAGAGTATAGAGTGTGTCGATCAAGGCCCGAACAGGGAGATATATCATTTGCGTGTGAAAGAAAACGAGGTTAAACGAGATTCAGATAAAGAGAGAGAGATTGAGCGAGTGTGGCCCGCCGTGCGGAAGAAAGAGTGAGATAGTCTCGAGGGAGTGACCTAGATATACAACTTGCGTGCGTGCGCACGAGAGGTTGGGGGGGCTAGATAGGCAATGCATGTATTTAGCACGAGAGGGTGAGAGGGAGAGGGGGGAGAGAGAGAGATCTCGGCATGGGGTGCAATGGCGCGTGTGTGAGGTAAATACATTTGGTAACAGGAGTGGAAAAAGGGGTTGTGTAGTTGAGAGACTTAGAGATCGAAACATGGAGAGAAAGAATGAACGTGTGTTAGAAACCGATAGCTTGCTAAGGTGGTTAGGAGAGGAAGATTGACCGATACAGGAAGTATGTACCGTTTGTGCATGGGGGGGGGGCTAAAAACAACATTTGAATGTACATAGTACGAGACTTAATATCGATGTTTCAATTCGGTGTACATTGTAAGATTTGAACCGAGGACCAAGCATACGGGTAATTATTTCGAATTCGTGCCATACTAAGTTTCGAAAAGTTGACATTGACTCAATTTGTTGTGCTATTTTGTAGGTCATATGTTTGAATCCATCCAAAAGTTTTCTCACTACCACGGTGTTCATCATATACATATGAATTTGTATTAAAAAAGTAGCGTGGATACAGTGAAATGTGAAATCCACGTTAGAATTGGAGATCGCTATGTGACACACACTCTAATTCAAATAACTAACTACATGACACACACTCTAATTCAAATAACTAATTATGTGACACACTCTAATCCACGTTAGCGTGGGTACCGTTTCGATTTTTTGCAAATAACTCCTCATTAATTAATTTATAGTACTCCCTCTATTCACTTTTATAAGACCTTGAAGACATTTCAGACAATGTGCAAAATAGTTCATTTTAAGTTGTCTGAAACGACTTACAAAAGTGAACAGATAGAGTATCTTGTTTCGAATGACTAATTATTGCATGGAAAACATGGGCATGGTAATACATACAGATTCGTTTGCAAATGAAAGAAGATTCGTTTTATTTGCATTCTCAAATGTAGGCGCACCAGGTAGACCAGGGTCGTGTCGAGGTGGACGCTGCTTCGGTGCCTTAAAGGCAACTGCCCTTGGGTGACTGACATGTGGGCCAGCCACCTGTTGGCACCGAAGCATAGTCCTGTCAGGGTGGTCGCGTGTGTCGGACGGACGCATAGCACCCAACCACCCACCCCCCCTCCCCCAAAAAAGGACGACGACAATATAAGTTCGCGCTTCCACGTTTTGGATTGAAATATCTGCGGCCCCAATTCTAGCCCTGCAAAATCTCTCTTCTCCACCGTCCCCTTCCGCGCCCAGATTGCTCAAATCCCTAATTCGCCGCCATCCCTCGAATCGCCCCTTGTCTCGTCTCTTTCCCCACCGTTCCCCACCTCTATGCCGGACGACGACGACAAAGACGACGGTCGCGCTTCACCACCGCACCGGAGCTACCTCATCTACGCCCTCGTCCACCGCACCAGGTGGTCCACCGACAATGTCGGCCACCGCAACCGACTTGCCTCACAGACACCGAGTTCCACCGCATCAGGTGCGCTTCACCGACGCCGTCTCCTAGCTCACCGCGGCTACTTCACCGAGCACATCGCCGCACCTCCGCTCCCCGAGGCCGTTGGGGCTTCACCAACGGTCTCGTCCACCGCATCGTAGCGCTCCGCTGCCACTCAAGATCTGCATCTGTGCGCGGCTAGCCAACGCCAGCGCATCACCCTCAACGGATCTGAAGTTACCCGCACTCTAGCTAGGAGAGCATGCCCAAACGCCAACCCAAACTTGGTATCCACACATCACTCCATTATGCACTGTTCCGATGATGTTTGGATATCCTTTCACTGCTCTCTTAGCTTACACGCCTATGCAACTCTGACTTTAACTCTTATTTCTTCTGGAGATATCATCTGAAACAAGCAAATCCATTTTTTAGCAAAGCATGATGGCACTACGGGATCTGGTACACATCCTGCACACCCGTATAACCTTGCAAGTATCTGTCCTCCGGTACAACATCAAGTTCGATTCCTCTTATTTGATCAACCATTCGCCGTGTTAAAAATGCAAAGGGGGATGCAAGGAGCACAAGGCCTGCATATCCAAGCAAGTGGTAACATGGACTTGTACATGGAACATCCCAAGCGCAAGCAGAGCTGTAGTGAGCCTGTACAACGAGCTAGCGTAAGTCCCTGCATTTCATTTAATTCGTACTGGCGTTTGTGTCTGATTTGTGTGTAGTGGCTGATCCACGAATTCAAGTTACCAGGGGCGAACATTTAACTTAAAAAATACGAAGGCACTTGCACTCTGGAAATCAACATAACTTGAGAAATGTGAAGCTACATGCACTTTGAAAACCAGTTAATGATCCAAAGTAGTTCATATTATAAACACTAAATGATGCAAGCACCAAAAAACACAAAATGCAACATAGTGTACAAGGACTACCAACATGGTCTGTACCTGCTTGAATTATTCGTTCTCTGGCTAAAAATATCGAAGTGTAATTGCACGTATAACCAGTGCGCAAACTGCATATCAATATATCTATCCTGCACAAGTATGCCAATAGTTTCAAACAACAAATTAGAAAAGTATTTATGCTATGTTGTCATGATACGGGGACTTTCTGGGAGATGGCCTCGATGTTTCCTCAAGCTATGAAAATCCACTATAATTTGCTTGTCATCAATGCCTGCAAATCTCTGTCTCTCTCAACATAGTAGATCATCATTAGACACTAAATCCTTCAATGAGCTTGCAAAATGCTTGCATTAGATCCCTCATTAGACACTATATGTTCATCACCAGAAGCATGTAAAATGTTTGCATCAAATCCTTCATTAGTAGTCTATTCATTAGACACTTCAGGCTAAAGAACAACATGAGCTTGTATGTTTGCACCAGAAACTTGATCAGATACATCAGATTCAGTCAGTTCAGTATTGATTGGGGGAGTTATAAAATAAGTAGAAATTGGTATCATTTTCTCATAGATTCCCTACATACAAGCAGTTTTACAACACCGTCAGCTTTAACTATTGGCCAGAAATTGAAGAGTTGAATTAGATATAATCAGGGATGTGATGTACCTGCTCGTTGCGCATGCTACTCTTGCAAGCTGCGACTGTCCGTTTGCGCAAGCTCGATGCCATGCCCGTGCTGCCGCCGCTGCCTCCCACGCAGGCTACACCCAGGGTTGGATCTTCATCTTCTGGTACTTCCATTCGCTTGAAGCTCGGCGACCACCCTCCAACGAGGGCGCGAGGAAGTGATGTGTCAGTCTGTCCAGCGGCGGCTAGGTTAGGAGCGAACCAGACTGGAGGATGGAGCGAATGAATTGGGATTTTTCCTGCTGTCGATCGATATGGGAGGCGCTCGTATGGGCCGCGAGCCTGCTATAGGGCCTGCCTTGCACTTATGTTATTGTCCCATCCAAATTGAAAGATTTTTCTTCATTTTTTACATTGCCTGCTCATGCGTTGGGACGAACAAAACTAGCATGGGCCAACCTGGACGACTCAAACTAGGTGCACACTTTCCAGCCACCTGAGGCGGCCGTCCATACCAGCCCCTATGGTGGCGTCGCCCCTTTTTGCGTGTATGATTGGATAGGGAAAAATATTCCAGTGGCGCTTCTGATTTACCCACAGAATGGTTGAATTGCTTGTTTCTATGAACTGAGTTCGCCAATAATGTGAAGGATGCCAGTCTTTTCATCCTATTGTAGATTGCTTAGATCTCGATATGCCAAAATAATCGCATGAAATATATAGTAAAAGCCAGTGTGATGTGTTTGGCTACAACTAGTCTGACTACACGTCCTCATATAACATATCAGGGACGCACCATCTTACCAGATTAACCATTCGACATACCCATGCAGTGTGGGAAGAAAGAAGTATTGGGACTGTGTATCCAAGCAATTGATGCCATGGACTCCTTTGTACAACCTTGTAAGCGAAAAAGAAGTTGCAGTGTGCCTGTACAAAGAACTAGCGTAAGTTAACTTACCTGCTTCTCGGAATTTTAGTTAGCCACTTATTGCAAAATTGTTCAATTACGTTGCTTAGCTTAATTTAGTTTGCTAGTGATTACATAATGGCACAACCTATTAATCATATTGTAGACTACGCCTATCTATGTGTTTGATACTTACTATTAAGAATTACCTGTTGGCCTTAACTTAAATATCTACTTGTTTGTTTAACTGCTTTGCTGCTGCAACTGCGGGTTACAATGATGTTAATAACTACTGTACTTTTCAGCATCCAATTGAAACTCTTTAATTCCTTGTTTGTTTAACTGGTTTGCTGTTATAACTCCCAGTTGAGATGTTTTGCTAACTTCAACTTTTCTGAATCCAATCGGAACTTTAATGGCAAAATAGGTTAGCCCAAGATCAAAGAGCGAGGTCCCCATGGACGTTGCATCATCCCAACAGCAGCGGCACCGGCCCAATCATGCATTATGAATTGCCAACTGCTGATGCTCTAGAGGCTAAACTAGTGGTAGAAAAAGATTCTGCTTCTGCACTTAGAGATGAAGTTGACATGTTGAGGAAGCAAACAACACAATCACAAGCAGTACTCAAGACAACGATTAAATATTTGGTGGATTTCAAAACAAAGCAAGCTGAGACTGACCAGATTGTTAAGGTCCTGAAGGAAAAAAGGAAATTAAATTCCTACTTGGTAAATCATAGGTGAAATGTTCTTTCCATAATTGAATAACCTTTGTGTTGTATGTTCATGTAATCAATCAAACCATTTGTTTTAGAGATCATGTAATAATTGTTTTTTTTTTGTTTTTTGGTTTGTAATTTTATTTGAGCACAAGTCTGTATTAATTGATAAGACTCAGAGACATTTCATTTGGATTGTTGTGCCAGACCTACAAATATGCCAATCGGGCTGAATGTGCATTCAGCAATAGTAGTAGTATAGATGGACCATAAGTGGCACGCATCAGAAAGGGCCAAGATGCTCGCTAAAAAAAGGATGTTGTTGTAGCCAAAAAAAAGTACAGCGGCCTTGCTTATGTATGTTAGTTGATATTATTCATCCATATACTCTATAAGTGTTTATATGTCTGTTAGTTCTGTACATTCTTGGTTGATTGAATCGGTATTTGAATCTTGATACATCGCTTGTGTACATATCCAAATGGGAGTACACATTATGCTGCGTGTGACATTTGAGTTGGACATGAAGTGTTCCAAATATTCGAATTCACCTGAAACTGGATTCTAGTTTCTGAATTTGAGTATCGGCATTTGTAAACCATATTCATATATGATAGTGGAATACATCTTTGTCGTCCTTTTGAAGATATATTAAAACACATAGAATGATTTATAAAGATTCATATAGGAATACACAGTGGATTCGAATTTAGTTGCCAGGGTAAACGTGGATGCTTATTGTCCCAAAATTCGAAAGAAGCAGCAAAATATCCACTCCCACGTTGGCTGCCCGAAGCCAAGTGTTTGGGAGATGGAAATTACTGTCTACCCATTACACGGACAATCCATCGACCCAATTTCCACTGCTATAAATAGGGGTAGGTTAGTAACTTCAATTAGACATGACACGACCGCCTCTGAGCCCATTCCAACACGGTGGGTGTCAAACATGGGTGACAAAACACATTTGATTCAAGCTCGTCCGAAAGACCTTTGTTTCTCCCTCCATTCACCATTCATACACGGTGGGCGGCAAAACAAACTTGACTCGGTCGAAATTGATGTAGGCAAATATTTTCAATAGGGGCAGGTTTGTAACTTCACTCAGACGTGACACAACTGCCCTACCTGTTAGCCCCGTTCATACACCGTGGGCGCCAACCACCCTCTACTCGCCTGAAATCGCTCTGGGAAAATATTGGCGAGATGCGAGATTACCGTCCTATCCCCAACCGACGAGACGTCCAAATTTTAAACGGGGGCTAAGTTCGTAACTTTCCCATATTTCAGATAGGCGCGTCCCAAAAACATGGTTCCCCGTACCTCTCCCTCCATTTTCCCATTCATACACCATCCGCGCTAGAACACCCCATCCCCACACCAGCCTCCGTCCGCCACCCCATCCATCGCCGCCGTCCTCCAGCACATCCATCGCCACCGTCCTCCACCATGCCGGAGCGCCTACCAAGACCGCGTCGTCCACTGCTAGAGATGGATGTTTCTCATCCACGGCGACGGACCAATAGCCTTGCATCGCGTCCTCTCGCTTCATCGGCGCCGTCGTCCTCTTTTCCAGGGCCGCTCACACGACCTTCTCTTCCACTGCAACGCGACTTATCCCCCGATGCACTCGTCTACCTTCGCAGATCTGCTTCAATGCCACCGACAGCCATCGCACCCCCGATGCCTACCCGGCGCCGCAAGAGAGGTTGTACTTCATATCTCCTCAACTTTTTGATCTCAACCAGAAAATAGATCTTAACTTGGTTACTCAACTTTCTTTTCAGCTCTTAGAATTTAGTTCTTAGTTCGAAGCAAACAATGGATGCTAAATATCATTTCTCCGGTTTGCAACTTCAAATCTGCCATGGCACAGCCATAATACGGTTTAATTGATCATGCTTAGGGTTTAATTGATCATCTTGATTCCGTGGTGGTTTCATTAATAGAAATCGGAGGGAAAACCCTCTTTTGCTAAAAAAATATGCTTAGAGTTTCCCCCTTTTATGTTCACTATACGATCAGAATACGTGCTTCGTGTCATAAGAACACTGCTCCACCCATCAAGCTAAACAAGCTTAGATGTTCAAATACGAATATGATATTATTAAAACAGAGTTGTTTAATTGGTCAGCTAAATGTTCCTAAATTAGTTTCGAAAATGCATGTTCACCGCTCGGGTGTGTATCTCTACAGGGTGCCCACGGTGGGTCGACCCACCCTGGGATTTTGGGTCGTCCCAGGCCCCGATTCCCCTCTGTTTTGCTGCGCGCTTCCGATCTCTACTCGCCCCCAGCCGCTTGCCTCGCCGATGAATTGCCGTCCCCGGACGACATGACTCTAGGAGGAGACGCCAGACTAACAGGAGGCCAGGAGCCCGCTCGCCCAACAGCGTCGCTGCTGCCCGGGCGCACCGCCGTGCCTACCTTCCCAGTCCGTTCAGGGGTCAAGCTTGCAACACCCACCAAGCCAACCCGATTTATCCTGAGATACGTCATCAACACTCAACAGCCACTCCTCATCACCCATTTTCTAATTGATTCATTACTCATTAGGCAAGACTGTCATTAGGGTTTGTTGTGTGCTCAGTGCTACCTACACTTAATGGTTCAGATGTATTTCGGTAATCTTTAGTACCTCTAAAGTTCACAGGGTTTTCAAAATTCCGGCCCTCGGAACAGAAACTAGTCATTTTGGATTGTTGGTCGCAGTGACATTGACCCAGATTACTACTGCAAGCCAGGTTTGTTGACAATTTTACTTGTCTTTCTTACTCATTCAATATAATATCCAATTATTCACATCAATTAGTTGCAAACAGTAAGTGCTAGACAAACTTCTTCATTCAGATTTTGGACGGTCTCTTACTGCAGTTACAATTCTGCATACTTGTCCTAATAAGCTCACAAGTAAATGATTGATTCACTACATCTATGCTTGCCTTGTCATATTTGTTGTCAATATTCTTTTAGGGTGGACCACCCAGTTTCTAAATGCTGGAACCGTAGACATGAGTGAATAGTATTTCTCTATGTGATCTCTTCCATCATGTGTGGGTAACGAACACTACATTGTATAGAAAGAAAGTGTCATTTCCAGCTTATACATAGGTTTCAATCTTTTACATGGAATACAATCTGCCTACTTGCTTTGTGTCGCACTACCGACACTCCACCCTTGAAGCTAAACATTATGCCACTCATAATTGCTTAGTTTATTTGTTCAAATACGAATTTCATATGATTCTAATGTTCCTACTTCAATTGAAATGTGTGCCTGTCTGTTATAGAGACATAAGGGGTTTGTATTTCTGTGTGTGGTCTGGTCAGCACGGTTCGGGAGGTGAACTTTGCATATGCAGGGGTTTATAGGGAGACACTCTCCGAGTTGAATCCGCAATGCATTCCATAGATAATCTGACTACTTTTTATGTTTTCATGAATCTCAGATTCTGAACAACATCATAATGATTATGAGCTTGCGCGCATGAAAAGAATAAAGCAGAACATTGCCATGGCTGTGAAACTTGGCATTAAGAGACTGAAATCAAGTCTGGATGCAATGCAATGCAAACGCTCTCCACCTACAGATTCATGCTCAGAATATGATCCTAACAGTGATTCTGAGCTAGAGGGAGACCTAAGTCAATGTAGCTCCCTAGTGGAGGAGTCAGAGGAAGATGCCCTATCTTATTCACCCATCAAGGTACTTGCTCTAACTTTCCAAGGTTACATTGCTCACACATATCTTGCAACTGATGCTTTGCATTGCTTCTACTTTGTTGAACTGCCATTAGCTTAGTTTACACATCGTGTATGTGAATACGCCCTGCCTATCCATTTTCAGTACATATTCCATCTGTCATCGTACCATGTTTATCCATTCAAATGTTGTTCTTGTGTATCAGACGTTCAAAAGGAAGAGGGCGATTGCTGACCGTGGAGGAGCAGAAGCAAAGTATTTGGAAAAGGTAGTGGCACCTGATAAATCAAATAGCCCATTAGGTGTAGTTACAATATCACCTGACCCACAAAATACCCCAACTCTAGCAGACTCTAGCCCTACTACACTGGTCATTTCTGATGCCCCAACTCAGCAAGACCCCAACTGCAGCAAACAGTATGATTATGCCAGTTGACATAGCACCAGCTGTACGACGCAAAACCCCCATTCCAGCAAAGAGTACACCAAATCCAGTTGCCAAATCCCTTTTCGAACCAGAGAGAGCCCCAATTCCAGCAAATATGACCCCTGTTCCATTTCTTCCCAGTATAGAAGACGAAGCTTATGTTGTTGTCAGGAACTTTGTGCGCATCTTTCCTTCATGGAAAGATTATACCGTAGACACATAAATTTTTCCAGTCTTCCTCCGCAACTTACGCGTAAGTAATGTACTAATGCTATTCATGGTCATTACTGCATATGTTTCTGCTGACAGAAAACACAAGATTTCATTCTTTTAAATAGGCGAGGAGCAAACTAGATTGTGATGACGAGCAAGAGTTGGTTGCGCTTTTCAAGCACTCGTTGATGAAGTATCGTTCCTACCTGAGGCAAGCGCACTTCAATGGCAAGCCTCTGAACGAAATTTCTGTAAAGTCTCCAGTGCTACAATTATCCGACGGTGACTGGAATAATCTTGTTACACATTGGTTCGGCTGCAGCGTAAGGTACTGTCTATGATATCACATCACAATTTCAACTACATTTCTGCATTTGCCTTAATGTCTCACTTGTACGAAAACTGTTAGCAGAAGAACATTCGTTCTCAAGGGACCACAGAATCTCGCAACTATACTGCACACTGCATTGCTCTTGTGAATACCTCTTGCCCTATATGACCATACTTACTTTCATAGCTGTTTGATTATGTAGCATCACTGCACATGTTAGCCTCGTAATCGTCCATTTGGTGGACATTATAAGATCCGCATGGACTCTTACACAAATTTAGAATCAACCCAATGCTTTTGAAGAGGTTTAGCTCTGCAGTCCTCTTGTAAGGACTGAACGTGGTCTATCACTGTACTTACATTAATAGCTACTCCCTCCGTCCCATAATATAAGAACGTTTTGTATAGTACACCAGTGTTCAAAACACTCTTGTATTATGGGAAGAGGGATTGGTTCATTTTGTAGCATTCTGCATCTTATCTCCCTCGCCCACCATTTACTAAAAAAGATCAGATCTATATTTAATCTTACCAACAAGTAGAATACACAGACAATGCCAGTGCAGAAGTGTAGCCCATTTCTCTTGTCAGTACATTTTGTCCTGTAACGCTTGTACTTCCAGGGATTGGTAGTTGATTATGTAGCATCAATCTGCATCTTATCTTCATTATCCTCTATCCCTTCCAGTATTATCATATCTATAATTACTCTCTACAAAATGTAGAGTAGAGGCAATGCTTATGAAGAAGATTCTGTGCTGAAATTCTTGAGTTATCCTTCCTTTGACATGGAGAAAGGCATTATAAAGCCGGTGTTAACTGTTAATGTAAGTCAGTCCTTCTAAAGCCTTTATCCTCAACTGCTGTTTAATTTTCTCATACTCCTTATCGTTTACTGCTGTTTAGTTTGTTGTTTCTACCAAAATGCAGGATCGTAAGAACCATAAGTTCTAAGTTTTACTTGTAAAACCAAATTTCTTATTCATACCATGCACATTACTTAATACTCCATATATGTATGCTTGGTATTGTGGATCTATAATCCAGTGTGTGGTGAAGCAGCCCACGTTTGCACCTTGTCATCTCCTGTTTTATCTTACTGATGTGGCCGATGATATGAACAACATGCCATGCACATTATCCAAAATAGATACAATGATTTTCTTTGCCCTTCATCTATGCTTGTTATGTTGACATGGTAATCCAGTAGTGTGGTGAAGCTCCCCGCATTATGAACAATGCCAAATTATGCTATTGATATTTTGAACTTACTCTTTATTTTCTAATTTGAAATTGGATAGAATTGACATAACAGTTATCATCTTTGTTTATACACGTGCAAAACCTGTCATCTCTCTGCTTTGTTTCAGGGTGATATGCCTGATGGCATGCACAAGTCTGTTGAAGGCTGTGAGACAAACCCAACATATATTGCAGCAAAGAAGGCAAAACATCTTGAAGATAGCGAGACAACCCCAAAGTCTAGTCTTGATGCAATGTTCAAGTTACTTGAGACTAACGGTCAGACAAGCTCACAGAATTCGTTGTCTGAATCAGTTCGACTTCTTCAGTCCCAAGTTCTAGCAGAAAGGCATTCTGCAACTCAACTTCGACTTGAAGTCCTATCTCTAAGAAAGATTGCAGAGAACACCAATGAGAACCTCATCGCTAAACAACTACACCTGGAAGCTATGACCGACATGCTAGGCCGGTCTCACAGCCTTGCTCAGCAGCTTGCGCAACAGTTCCCACACAAGGCTAACCTTTCTTGAACTGTCTTGGAAGTGGTCTCGGTTCAGTATTATTTTGTTACGCTACAATGGTGCCCAGTTTTTGTAATCTGCTTCTTCGTTGCGCTTTATGATCACTGGTGGCGAACTTCCATGCCTAGTGGATGTAATATACCTTAAATCCTTTATTGTATAGTGTAGGTTTATTCTTAGTCACTATGCCATAATTTCTTTATTGTATAGAGTAGGTTTGTTCTTAATTCCTACTAGTTACTGCCATCATTCGCTATATGAAAAAAATCAGACATAGTCGACCGGGCCGAAACATTCGACTCTAACGGGCTAGGTTTTTAGCGGGCCACAATTGGGCCGACCTGCGTCTTTCTTGGGCCCGAATGATTGGGGCCTTCACACATTGCGCCAGGCCCAAACTTACACCGGCCTAGGTAGCGTTGGGCCATTAACAGGCTGAATATTGTACTGGCCTGTTACGGCCGAGATGAAACCACGGGCCTTTAGCAGGCCAAAATGCATGTTGGGCCTCAATTTTCACTAGTCATCGACGGGCCTTCAGCAGGCCGAAATGTAGTACGGGCCGTTATGGGCCCAGTTAGCTCACGGGCCGTTACGAGGCCGAAACATATCTCGGACCTTAGTTGGCCCACTGATATCATGGGCCTTTAAGAGGCCGAAAGCTTAGTACAGGCATCAACGGGCCGAATTACGCGACATGCCTTTAACAGGCCCAAAGTCACGTTGGGTTTAACTGTTGCACCCCTTAGCACGGGCCGTTAGTGGGCCCGATGTCCCGTCGGACCATATATGGCCCATGGGCAGCACGGGCCATTCCCAGGCCGAAAGTCACACCGGGATGAAATGGGCTCATGTCTACATCAGGCCTCTAACAGGCCGAAAGTCACTGGGCTACAGTTGGGCCTGAATATTCGGCGAACAATTAACGGGCCAGATCTGGCTTCGGGCCGCAAATGGGCCCAAATATTGGGCGAACAATTAACGGGCCAGATCTGGATTCGGGCCGTAAATGGGCCCAAATATTGGGTGAACAATTAACGGGCCAGATCTGGTTTCGGGCCGTAAATGGGCCTTTATTAAGCATGCCGTTATTGGGCTGGCCCACTAGTACCTGATTAAGATCTACAGGCCTTTGACTGGGCCGGCCTTTTTAACCTATATGGGCCTCTGTTGGGCCCAGCCACGTGTCGACGTACCATAGGCATGTCTCCTCCAATGGACGGGCGACATCTGGCCCACTGACGAGCTGACAGGTGTTCCCTTCGGCCAATCAGAATTTTACACGTGGAAATTTCCCATTGGTCGGGGCTGTTAACGGGTTATCGGATCCAAAATCCGACCCGATAGCTTAACGGCGTTCCGTTACGGTGGATGCCACGTGTCGGTCACCCTTGACGAAAGCACTTCTGTGACGTGCGATTTATCGTCATGGAAGTGGACACTTCCGTGATGATAATTTTGGTAATGTCATGGAACACTTCTACGACAGCACAGGTATGACTATCTTGATTCTGTCATAAATTTGTCATGGATGTACATGCATGACAAAAAATGCGACCTACTGTGACAAACACGTATCATCACGGAAGTGTATTTTTTTGTAGTGCATGGAGAGCGCCTGGATGATGAAGATGGACACCGGTAATGGATCCCCCCTCCGGTAGGGTGCCAGAACAGGGCCCCACTTGGTTTTTGGTGGCTACAAAGGCTTGCGGCAGCGGAACTCCCAATCTAGGTTTCTTTTCGGGGGTTTCTATATTTATAGGAATTTTTGGCGTCGGTTTCACATCAGGGGGGGTCTCTGAGTCAGCCACAA
This sequence comes from Triticum aestivum, assembly GCF_018294505.1. Lineage (NCBI taxonomy): Eukaryota > Viridiplantae > Streptophyta > Magnoliopsida > Poales > Poaceae > Triticum > Triticum aestivum. Next base: position 507,148,212 of record NC_057813.1, read on the forward strand.
GGGAGGGGGCGCGCCCAGGGGGGTAGGGCGCGCCCTCCACCCTCGTGGATGACTCGGGACTCTTTTGGCCCAACTCTTTTGCTTCGGGGGCTTCTTCTGGTCCATAAAAAAACATCGGGGATTTTCAGCTCGTTTGGACCCTGTTTGATATTCCTTTTGTGTAAAACTCAAAAACAAGGAAAAACAGAAACTGGCACTGGGCTATAGGTTAATAGGTTAGTCCCAAAAATGATATAAAATAGCATCTAAATGCATATAAAACATCCAAGATGGATAATATAATAGCATGGAACAATAAAAAATTATAGATACATTGGAGACGTATCAAAGATCATTGCCCTCTGCCTTTTATTGATCAAATGCTAGAAAGACTATCCAAACATACACATTTTTGCTTTCTAGATGGTTATTCTGGTTTCTCTCAAATACCTGTGTCAAAAGATGATTAGGAAAAGACCACTTTTACTTGTCCTTTTGGTACCTTGACTTATAGACGTATGCCTTTTGGTTCATGCAATGCACCTCCTACCTTGTAAAGATGTATGAATGCTATATTGTGGCACCCTGATCTGCATGGAGCAGGGGGCCTTCGCACGTCAGCCCAGGATAACACCTGATGCATGACAGGTCCATGATACAGCATTCCAGGTACAAGAATATTCATCAAATACATGTGTAGATAATTACATCAGTGATGAATATAATCTTCTCGCATAGCCCTAAGGCTATTTACATGGCAGCGGAAGTCTACTAAAATGGCGGCGGAAGTCTTGGCAGCATATCACTCTGGCTGGCCTCCACAACTCACAGGACTAGCAAGATTACGGCCTAGCACGACGGAACAAGTGAACGACCTACAAAACTGGCATGACACGCCAGGCCAGTACATTGAATGTACTTGCAAGACAACCAAATACATTGCATCCAAACAAGCAGAAGACAAAGCAAGAACCAAGCGAATGCAACAAACTAGCTCATATGAGAAGCTAACCATGGCATGATATCAACCAAAGACATAAATCAAACTACATCATGGCATCCACTAGCATGGCAACAACATGGCATAGCAAATTTACTTTTAACATGGCAACAAAAGGACATAGCATATCATCTCAATCATATCAATCAAAGAATGGCATGGCATCATGAAACTATGCTGAAAATAAACTACCAACCATATCAAATGCAGACATAGCATGTTAACTGTAACCATCTCATGTTCTACCATGGTTCTTTAAATGCAAACATATTACTCATGCAATGCCACCAAACATGTGCACTGAATCCCTCGGACTCTCTTACCAACGGTGATCACCTCATTTCCTGATCACAAACAAAGACAAACTCTTGATCCTTACGGCGATCACAACCCGACCAATAAATGGCCCATGATCCTTACGGCGATCACAACCCGACCAACAACTGGCCCGTGATCCTTATGGTGATCACAACCCAACCACATCTGGCCTGTGATCCTTACGGTGATCACAACCCGACCACATCTGGCCCGTGATCCTTACGGCAATCACAACCACATTAATCAGCTTAATTATTTCTGTTTTATCCTCCATTTCGACCAAGACCCGATAGTGTACCCTACTATGAACTTACGCCCATGACCGAGGACGCGGCTATCGATAGTTTAAATACACTCTGCAGAGGTAGCACACTGTACCCACACCACGGAACCCATGGCCTTGTCATCCCATTCGGGTGGACCAACGACATTCCGACGAAACCGATCAACTGTCATGACACTCTCCGGGCCACTCCGACTCACTCCCCACTGGGCTAGTCCTGGGTGGCCCCGTGTCTACCTCCAGACACCTCGACCACCATCGTGGCCACGATCCACACTGGGACCTGGTACCAAAACTCAACTTAACAACGGGCTCACAAGGCTTATGTCCGCCTACCTGATCAGGGTAGCATGCGCCCATAACCTTCCCTAGTTGGAGGCACCAACCAGAGGCACGACAATAGACCGCAATAAGGCCGTCCCATATCGGCAAATGTGGTTGCACTAGAAAAAGGTTCGATTTGGCGGCACTATGACTCGATCCCATCGATGACGGAGGAAGTTTGTTATTATTAAGTCATTTTAATTCCTTCTCCATCATCATGAACATGAATGCAACAATGAGCATACATCATACAAATGCTTTAACAAAACATCGAGCTTCTCAAGCGAACACTTACAGCATAAAGAACATGACAATACTAAGTACTAACATATCCACGATGCATTACCATCATCATAGCATTTTATAACGATGACATGAAAATTAATTATATTAGTGACATGGCATCATCAATAACAACATTCTAATTATCAAGGCAAGAAATAGCATGAAAACACAAGCATGCATGGTAAGCATAACAGAATAACTGTAGATAAAAACGATAAGCAACAACTGCAACCACACACACACAAGGTGCAAGCAAAGTCAACTTTCAAGTTCGGGGCTCATGATAAGAGGTTGGCTTGCCTGGGGGTCGACAAATACTCAAAGAAGTGGGAAAGGATCGCGGAAATATTTGCCGGAAACAGTTCTTGTTGGAAATATGCCCTAGAGGCAATAATAAAAGGATTATTATTATATTTCCTTGTTCATGATAATTGTCTTTTATTCATGCTATAATTGTATTATCCGGAAATCGTAATACACGTGTGAATAAATAGACCACAATACGTCCCTAGTAAGCCTCTAGTTGACTAGCTCGTTGGTCAACAGATAGTCATGACTTCCTGACTATGGACATTAGATGTCGTTGACAACGGGATCATATCATTAGAAGAATGATGTGATGGACAAGACCCAATCCTAAGCATAGCACAAGATCGTGTAGTTCGTTTTGCTAGAGCTTTTCCAATGTCAAGTATCTCTTCCTTAGACCATGAGATCGTGTAACTCCCGGATACCGTAGGAGTGCTTTGGGTGTACCAAACGTCACAACGTAACTGGGTGACTATAAAGGTGCACTATAGGTATCTTCGAAAGTGTCTGTTGGGTTGACACGGATCGAGACTGGGATTTGTCACTCCGTATTACGGAGAGGTATCACTGGGCCCACTCGGTAATGCATCATCATAATGAGCTCAAAGTGACCAAGTGTCTGGTCACGGGATCATGCATTATGGTACGAGTAAAGTGACTTGCCGGTAATGAGATTGAATGAGGTATTGGGATACCGACGATCGAATCTTGGGCAAGTAACATACTGTCTGACAAAGGGAATAGTATACGGGGTTGCTTGAATCCTCGACATCGTGGTTCATCCGATGAGATCATCGAGGAGTATGTGGGATCCAAAATGGGTATCCAGATCCCGCTGTTGGTTATTGACTGGAGAGCCGTCTCGGTCATGTCTGCATGTCTCCCGAACCCGTAGGGTCTACACACTTAAGGTTCGGTGACGCTAGGGTTGTATGAATATGAGTATGCAGCAAACTGAATGTTGTTCGGAGTCCCGGATGAGATCCCGGACGTCATGAGGAGTTCCGAAATGGTCCGGAGGTGATGAATTATATATAGGAAGTGTTGTTTCGGCCATCGGGAAAGTTTCGGGGTCACCCGGTATTGTACCGGGACCACCGGAAGGGTCCCGGGGGTCCATCGGGTGGGGCCACCTATCCCGGAGGGCCCCGTGGGCTGAAGTGGGAGGGGAACCAGCCCCTAGTGGGCTGGTGCGCCCCCCCTGGACCCCCTGCGCCTAGGGTTGGAAACCCTAGGTGGGGGGCGCGCCCCACTTGCCTTGGGGGGCACTCCACCCCCCCTGGCCGCCGCCCCCCTTGGAGATTAGATCTCCCAGGGCTGGCGCCCCCCTGGGGGCCTATATATAGGAGGGGGGAGGGAGGGCAGCCGCACCCTGTGTCTTGGCGCCTCCCTCCCCCTGCTACACCTCTTCCTCCTCCCGCAATAGCTTGGTGAAGCCCTGCCGGAGTTCTGCTACATCCACCACCACGCCGTCGTGCTGCTGGATCTTCATCAACCTCTCCTTCCCCCTTGCTGGATCAAGAAGGAGGAGACGTCATCCGCTCCATATGTGTGTTGAACGCGGAGGTGCTGTCCGTTCGGCACTTGGTCATCGGTGATTTGGATCACGGCGAGTACGACTCCATCATCCCCGTTCCCTTGAACGCTTCCGCACGCGATCTACAAGTGGTATGTAGATGCAATCTCTCTCCTATCACTCGTTGCATAGATGAAATCATAGATGGATCTTGGTGAAACCGTAGAATTTTTTTTATTTTCTGCAACGTTCCCCAATAGTGGTATCAGAGCTAGGTCTATGCGTAGTTCTATATAGCACGAGTAGAACACAATTTTGTTGTGGGCGTAGATCTTATCAACTTGCTTGCCGCTACTAGTCTTATTTTGCTTCAGCGGTATTGTGGGATGAAGCGGCCCGAACCGACCTTACACGTACACTTACGTGAGACAGGTTCCACCGACTGACATGCACTAGTTGCATAAGGTGGCTAGCGGGTGTCTGTCTCTCCCACTTTAGTTGGAGCGGATTCGACGAAAAGGGTCCTTATGAAGGGTAAATAGAAGTTGACAATATCACGTTGTGGTTATTCGTAGGTAAGAAAACGTTCTTGCTAGAACCCAATTGCAGCCACGTAAAAGATGCAACAACAATTGGAGGACGTCTAACTTGTTTTTGCAGCAATTGTCATGTGATGTGATATGGCCAGAAGTTGTGATGAATGATGAATGATATATTGTGATGTATGAGATCATGTTCTTGTAATAGGAATCATGACTTGCATGTCGATGAGTATGACAACCGGCAGGAGCCACAGGAGTTGTCTTTAATTTTTGTATGACCTGCGTGTCATTGAAGAACGCCATGTAAATTACTTTATTTTATTGCTAAACGCGTTAGGCATAGAAGTAGAAGTAGTCGTTGGCGTGACAACTTCATGAAGATACGATGATGAAGATCATGATGATGGAGATCATGGTGTCATGCCGGTGACGAAGATGATCATGGAGCCCCGAAGATGGAGATCAAAGGAGCTATATGATATTGGCCATATCATGTCACCATTATATAATTGCATGTGATGTTTATTATGTTTATGCATCTTGTTTACTTAGAACGACGGTAGTAAATAAGATGATCCCTTATAATAATTTCAAGAAAGTGTTCCCCCTAATTGTGAGCCGTTGCTAAAGTTCGTCGTTTCGAAGCACCACGTGATGATCGGGTGTGATAGATCCTTACGTTCACATACAACGGGTGTAAGACAGTTTTACACATGCATAAACACTTAGGGTTAACTTGACGAGCCTAGCATGTACAGACATGGCCTCAGAACACAAGAGACCGAAAGGTCGAACATGAGTCATATGGAAGATACATCAACATGGAGATGTTCACCGATGATGACTAGTCCGTCTCACATGATGATCGGACACGGCCTAGTCGACTTGGATTGTGTAACACTTAGATGACTAGAGGGATGTCTAATCTGAGTGGGAGTTCATTAAATAATTTGATTAGATGAACTTAATTATCATGAACTTAGTCTAAAATCTTTCTAAAATACGTCTTGTAGATCAAATGGCCAATGCTCATGTCAACATGAACTTCAACGCATTCCTAGAGGAAACCAAGCTGAAAGATGATGGCAGCAACTATTCGGACTGGGTCCAGAACCTGAGGATCATCCTCATAGCAGCCAAGAAAGATTATGTCCTAGAAGCACCGCTAGGTGAAGCACCAATCCTAGAGAACCAAGATGTTATGAACACTTGGCAGTCACGTGCTGATGATTACTCCCTCGTTCAGTGTGGCATGCTTTACAACTTAGAACCGGGGCTCCAAAAGCGTTTTGAGCGACGTGGAGCATATGAGATGTTCGAGGAGCTGAAAATGGTTTTTCAAGCTCATGCCCGGGTCGAGAGATATGAAGTCTCCGACAAGTTCTATAGTTGTAAGATGGAGGAAAACAGTTCTGTCAGTGAGCACATACTCAAAATTTCTGGGTTGCACAACCGCCTGTCCCAGCTAGAGATCAACCTCCCGGACGAGGCGGTCATTGACATAATCCTTCAGTCGCTCCCACGAAGCTATAAGAGCTTTGTGCTGAACTACAATATGCAGGGGATGGTGAAGACCATTCCTGAAGTATTTTCAATGCTGAAGTCGGCTGAGGTTGAAATCAAGAAAGAACATCAAGTGTTGATGGTCAATAAGACCACTAAGTTCAAGAAGGGCAAGGGTAAGAAGAACTTCAAGAAGGACGGCAAAGATGTTGCCGCGCCCGGTAAGCCAGTTGCCGGGAAGAAGTCAAAGAATGGACCCAAGCCTGAGACTGAGTGCTTTTATTGCAAAGGGAAGGGTCACTGGAAGCAGAACTGCTCCAAATACTTAGCGGACAAGAAGGCCGGCAACACTAAAGGTATATGTGATATACATGTAATTGATGTGTACCTTACCAGTACTCGTAGTAACTCCTGGGTATTCGATACCGGTGCCGTTGCTCATATTTGTAACTCACAGTAGGAGCTACGGAATAAGCGAAGACTAGCGAAGGACGAGGTGACGATGCACGTCGGGAATGGTTCCAAGGTCAATGTGATCGCCGTCGGCACGCTACCTCTACATTTACCAACGGGATTAGTTATGAACCTCAATAATTGTTATTTAGTGCCAAGTTTGAGCATGAACATTGTATCTGGATCTCGTTTGATGCGAGATGGCTACTCATTTAAATCCGAGAATAATGTTTGTTCTATTTATATGAGAGATATGTTTTATGGTCATGCCCCGATGGTCAATGGTTTATTCTTAATGAATCTCGAACGTAATGTTACACATATTCATAGTGTGAATACCAAAAGATGTAAAGTTGATAACGATAGTCCCATATACTTGTGGCACTGCCGCCTTGGTCACATTGGTGTCAAGCGCATGAAGAAGCTCCATGCTGATGGACTTTTAGAGTCTCTCGATTATGAATCATTTGACATATGCGAACCATGCCTCATGGGCAAAATGACCAAGACTCCGTTCTCCGGAACAATGGAGCGAGCAACCAACTTGTTGGAAATCATACATACTGATGTGTGTGGTCCAATGAGCGTTGAGGCTCGCGGAGGATATTGTTATGTTCTCACTCTCACTGATGACTTAAGTAGATATGGGTATGTCTACCTGATGAAACACAAGTCTGAGACCTTTGAAAAGTTCAAGGAATTTCAGAATGAAGTAGAGAATCAACGTGACCGAAAGATAAAATCTTACGATCGGATCGTGGAGGAGAATATTTAAGTCACGAATTTGGTACGCACTTAAGAAAATGTGGAATTGTTTCACAACTAACGCCGCCTGGAACACCTCAACGTAACGGTGTGTCCGAACGTCGTAATCACACTCTATTAGATATGGTGCGATCTATGATGTCTCTTATCGATTTACCGCTATCATTTTGGGCATACGCTCTAGAGATAGCTACATTCACTTTAAATAGGGCACCGTCTACATCCGTTGAGACGACACCGTATGAATTATGGTTTGGGAAGAAACCTAAGCTGTCGTTTCTAAAAGTTTGGGGATCCGATGCTTATGTCAAGAAACTTCAACCTGAAAAGCTCGAACCCAAGTCGGAAAAATGCGTCTTCATAGGATACCCTAAGGAAACCATTGGGTATACCTTCTACCTTAGATCCGAAGGCAAGATCTTTGTTACCAAGAATGGATCCTTTCTGGAAAGGGAGTTTCTCTCGAAAGGAGTAAGTGGGAGGAGAGTAGAACTCGATGAAGTACTACCTCTTGAACCGGAAAGTAGTACAGCTCAGGAAAATGTTCCTGTGGTGCCTACACCAACTGGAGAGGAAATTAATGATGATGATCAAGGTACTTCGGATCAAGTTGCTACTGAACTTCATAGGTCCACAAGGACACGTTCCACACTAGAGTGGTATGGCAACCCTGTCCTGGAAATCATATTGTTAGACAACAGTGAACCTTCGAACTATGAAGAAGCGATGGCACGCCCAGATTCCAACAAATTGCTAGAAGCCATGCAATCCGAGATAGAATCCATGTATGAAAACAAAGTATGGACTTTGACTGACTTTCCCGATGATCGGCGAGCGATAGAAAACAAATCGATCTTTAAGAAGAAGACGGACGCGGATGGTAATGTCACCATCTATAAAGCTCGACTTGTTGCTAAGGGTTATCGGCAAGTTCAAGGGATTGACTACGATGAGACTTTCTCTCCTGTAGCGAAGCTTAAGTCCGTCCGAATCATGTTAGCAATTGCCGCATACTATGATTATGAGATATGGCAGATGGACGTCAAAACGGCATTCCTTAACGGTTATCTTAAGGAAGAGCTGTATATGATGCAGCCGGAAGGTTTTGTCGATCCTAAGAATGCTAACAAAGTATGCAAGCTCCAGTGATCCATTTATGGGCTGGTGCAAGCATCTCGGATTTGGAACATTCACTTTGATGAGATGATCAAAGCGTTTGGGTTTATGCAGACTTATGGAGAAGCCTGCGTTTACAAGAAAGTGAGTGGGAGCTCTGTAGCATTTCTCATATTATATGTAGATAACATACTTTTGATGGGAAATGATATAGAATTCTTGGACAACATTAAGGCCTACTTGAATAAGTGTTTTTCAATGAAGGACCTTGGAAAAGCTGCTTACATATTAGGCATCAAAATCTATAGGGATAGATCCAGACGCCTCATAGGTCTTTCACAAAGCACATACCTTGATAAGATTTTGAAGAAGTTCAAAATGGATCAGTCCAAGAAAGAGTTCTTGCCTGTATTGCAAGGTGTGGGATTGAGCTCGGCTCAATGCCCGACCACGGCAAAAGATAAAGAAGAGATGAGTGTCATCCCCTATGCCTCAGCCATAGGATCTATTATGTATGCCATGCTGTGTACCAGACCAGATGTAAACCTTGCCGTAAGTTTGGTAGGTAGGTACCAAAGTAATCCCGGCAAGGAACACTGGACATCGGTCAAGAATATCCTGAAGTACCTGAAAAGGACAAAGGACATGTTTCTCATTTATGGAGGTGACGAAGAGCTCGTCCTAAAGGGTTACGTCGATGCTAGCTTCGACACATATCTGGAGGACTCTAAGTCACAAACCGGATACGTGTATATGTTGAATGGTGGGGCAGTAAGCTGGTGCAGCTGCAAGCAGAGCGTCGTGGCAGGATCTACATGTGAAGCGGAGTACATGGCAGCCTCGGAGGCAGCGCATGAAGCAATCTGGGTGAAGGAGTTCATCACCGACCTAGGAGTCATACCTAATGCGTCGGGGCCGATCAAACTCTTCTGTGACAACACTGGAGCTATTGCCCTTGCCAAGGAGCCCAGGTTTCACAAGAAGACCAGGCACATCAAGCGTCCTTTCCACTCCATCCGTGAAAATGTTCAAGATGGAGACATAGATATTTGCAAAGTACATACGGATCTGAATGTCGCAGATCCGTTGACTAAACCTCTTCCGCGAGCAAAACATGATCAACAACAGAACTCTATGGGTGTTCGATTCATCACAATGTAACTAGATTATTTACTCTAGTGCAAGTGGGAGACTGTTGGAAATAGGCCCTAGAGGCAATAATAAAAGGATTATTATTATATTTCCTTGTTCATGATAATTGTCTTTTATTCATGCTATAATTATATTATCCGGAAATCGTAATACACGTCTGAATACATAGACCACAATACGTCCCTAGTAAGCCTCTAGTTGACTAGCTCGTTGGTCAACAGATAGTCATGGTTTCCTGACTATGGACATTAGATGTCGTTGACAACGGGATCACATCATTAGGAGAATGATGTGATGGACAAGACCCAGTCCTAAGCATAGCACAAGATCGTGTAGTTCGTTTTGCTAGAGCTTTTCCAATGTCAAGTATCTCTTCCTTAGACCATGAGATCGTGTAACTCCCGGATACCTTAGGAGTGCTTTGGGTGTACCAAACGTCACAACGTAACTGGGTGACTATAAAGGTGCACTATAGGTATCTCCGAAAGTAACTGGGATTTGTTACTCCGTATTACGGAGAGGTATCACTGGGCCCACTCGGTAGTGCATCATCATAATGAGCTCAAAGTGACCAAGTGTCTGGTCACGGGATCATGCATTCCGGTACAAGTAAAGTGACTTGCCGGTAATGATATTGAATGAGGTATTGGGATACTGACGATCGAATCTCGGGCAAGTAACATACCGTCTGACAAAGGGAATAGTATACGGGGTTGCTTGAATCCTCGACATCGTGGTTCATCCGATGAGATCATCGAGGAGTATGTGGTAGCCAACATGGGTATCCAGATCCCACTGTTGGTTATTGACCAGAGAGCCGTCTCGGTCAATTTTGCATGTCTCCCGAACCCGTAGGGTCTACACACTTAAGGTTTGGTGACGCTAGGGTTGTATGAATATGAGTATGCAGCAAACCGAATGTTGTTCGGAGTCCCGGATGAGATCCCGGACGTCACGAGGAGTTCCGAAATGGTCCAGAGGTAAAGAATTATATATAGGAAGTGCTGTTTCGGCCATCGGGAAAGTTTCGGGGTCACCCGGTATTGTACCGGGACCACCGGAAGGGTCCCGGGGGTCCCCCGGGTGGGGCCACCTATCCCGGAGGGCCCCATGGGATGAAGTGGGAGGGGAACCAGCCCCTAGTGGGCTGGTGCGCCCCCCCCCCCGGGCCCTCCCCTGCACCTAGGGTTGGAAACCCTAGGTGGGGGGGGGGGGAGGCCCACTTGCCTTGGGGGGCACTCCACCCCCCTGGCCGACGCCCCCCTTGGAGATTAGATCTCCCAGGGCCGGCGCCCCCCTCGAGGCCTATATATAGGAGGGGGGAGGGAGGGCAGCCGCACCCTGTGTCTTGGCGCCTCCCTCCCCCTGCTACACCTCTTCCTCATCTCGCAATAGCTTGGCGAAGCCCTGCCGGAGTTCTGCTGCATCCACCACCACGCCGTCGTGCTGCTGGATCTTCATCAACCTCTCCTTCCCCCTTGCTGGATCAAGAAGGAGGAGACGTCATCCGCTCCGTACGTGTGTTAAACGCGGAGGTGCTGTCCGTTCGGCACTTGGTCATCGGTGATTTGGATCACGGCGAGTATGACTCCATCATCCCCGTTCCCTTGAACGCTTCCGCACGCGATCTACAAGTGGTATGTAGATGCAATCTCTCTCCTATCACTCGTTGCATAGATGAACTCATAGATGGAACTTGGTGAAACCGTAGGAATTTTTTTTATTTTCTGCAACGTTCCCCAACAGTTCTCTCTTGGAGGGGGCTGTTTATGTGCAAGGGCAAAATGTTCATTTTCACCGTGTGAAAACATTATGAAAATGATACCAATGAAAAGATCTCAACGAATAGATAAAGTGAGTGCTAGAATCACCTCAATTGGAGTTATGAGTGCAAAGTTGTGGTCGTTCACTTTTTAGGCAGAAAAGCAACTAAAGAAATGAACGTTCACAAAATAAGCACTTCGGCCGGCTGAGCTGAAAAAGAGAAAGCGCCTTTGAGAAAATACATTTCCAGAAACAGAAAGCGTCTTCTAGGAAATACGTCTTCGGCTAAGGAAAACGTAAAGAGCTGGGGTGTCTCCACTTATCTGACCTGTAATCACCCTCTCGCCGCAGGTGGGGTCGCGTGGGGTGGGGACCTGCCTGGTGAGGGATTCCTGGATAGGGGGTATCCGGACAGCCGGACTATGTACTTTGGCCGGACTGTTGGACTATGAAGATACATGATTGAAGACTTCGTCCCGTGTCCGGATAGGACTCTCCTTTCCGTGGAAGGCAAGCTTGGCGATTCGGATGGTAGATCTCCTTTTCTGTAACCGACTCTGTGTAACCCTAGGCCCCTCCGGTGTCTATATAAACCGGAGGGTTTAGTCCATAGGACAACAACAATCATACCATAGGCTAGCTTCTAGGGTTTAGCCTCTACGATCTCGTGGTAGATCAACTCTTGTAATACTCATATCATCAAGATAAATCAAGCAGGAAGTAGGGTATTACCTCCATCGAGAGGGCCCGAACCTGGGTAAAACATCGTGTCCCCAGTCTCCTATTACCATTAGCCTTAGACACATAGTTCGGGACCCCCTATCTGAGATCCGCCGGTTTTGACACCGACATTGGTGCTTTCATTGAGAGTTCATCCATGTTGTCACTGTAAGGTTTGATGGCTCCCCCAACCTTTAACAACGTAGTCCAGGGTGAGACTTTTCTCCCCGGAAAAATCTTCGTGTTTGGTGGCTTCGCACTACGGTGCAACTCGCTTGGCCATTGTCACGCCCAATATGCGACCCTATCCTAAAGGAACTCGAAGGTCCCACCAAAGATAGAACCGCATATTGAAACGCTTTTGCAAGGTGGATATCATTACATCAACATTACATAATAGATGGGGATACATACAAGAGGCATACAATGCAAAACGAATACAACAATATATCATACATGAGAACAACATCCGACTATGGATGAACCACAAACAGAAGCTCAAACGACATCCACCCTGCTAGCCCAGGCTGCCGACCTGGAACCTATCCCCTGATCAAAGAAGGAGCAGAAGAAGAACTCCAAGACAAGCAAACATAGCTCTTGCATCAAGATCATCGCATAACCTGTACCTGCAATTGTTGTTGTAGTAATCTGTGAGCGACGAGGACTCAGCAATCCCATTACCATGGGTAACAAGACTAGCAAATCTTAAAGGGGAAGGAAGGGGTAAAGTGGTGAGGTTGCAGCAGCGACTAAGCATGATATGGTGGCTAACATACGCAAATAAGAGCGAGAAGAGAAGCAATGGAACGGTCGTGAAACTAGCAATGATCAAGAAGTGATCCTGAACTCCTACTTACGTCAAACATAACCCAAAACTGTGTTCACTTCTCAGACTCCGCCGAAAAGAGACCATCATGGCTACACATGTGGTTGATGTGTTTTAATTCGGATCTGGTGTCAAGTTATCTACAACCGGGCATTAAGAAATTCCCATCTACCGCATAACCGCGGGCATGGCTTTTGAAAGTTTATACCCTACAGGGGTGTCCCAACTTAGCCCATGATAAGCTCTCGCGATCAACGGAGGATATTCCTTCTCCCAGGAAGACCCGATCAGTCTCAGAATCCCGGTTTACAAGATATTTCGACAATGGTAAAACAAGACCAGCAAAGCCGCCCGATCCACCGACAATCCCGATATGAGCTGCACATATCTTGTTCTTAGGGCAACACCGGATGAACACTACGTACAACTAAAACCAGATCTCAAGTTTCCCCGAGGTGGCGCTGCAAGTGGCTCTGGTTCGGACCAACACTTAGACAAGCATTGGCCCAGGGGGGGAGCTAAAATAAAGATGACCCTCAGGTTAATTACTCCCAAGGGAAATGTAGGTGGTGGTGAGGCAAATGGTAAAACGAAGGTTGGGCCTTGCTGGAGGAGTTTTATTCAAAGCGAACTGTCGAGGGGGTCCCATAAATCACCCAACCACGTTAGGGACGCAAAATCTGGGAACATAATACCGATATGACGGAAACTAGGGCGGCAAGAGTGGAACAAAACACCAGGCATAAGGCCGAGTCTTCCACCCTTTACCAAGTATATAGATGCATTAATTAAATAAGAGATATTGTGATATCCCAACATAATCCTGTCCACCATGGGGCAATCTTCAACTTCACCTGCAACTAGCAACGCTATAAGAGGGCTGAGCAAAGTGGTAACATAGCCAAGCAATGGTTTGCTAGGAAGGGTGAAAAAGGCTAGAGGCTGACATGGCAATTTGGGAGGCTTGATAAACATGCGATAGGTAGCGCAGCATAGCGATAGAACGAAGCAACTAGCATAGCAATGATATTAGTGAGATCCAAGGTAGTGGTCATCTTGCCTGAAATCTCGCTAGGAAGAAGAACGAGTCCATGAAGAAGACGAACGGATGAAGCCAAACCAGGCGTAGACGAATGAATCCTCACGATCGCAACGAAACGGGAACTATCGAGAAGAAGCACACAACATGGTAAACACACCACACATGAACAAGGCATGATGCTCAACCAAGTATGATGCATGACAAGGCTACATGAAGCTACTCATGGCAAGAGATGATGCAAACAAGAGCGACACATCAAGGCAAGTTTAAAAGAGGCCGGAAAGAACATATAACAACACCGGTAGGTCCTCATATGCAAATTTTGAAATTGGTCCAGATCTGAATAAACCTTATATTCAAGTTGTTAAACAGCAAGTTAAGATGCACAAGGATGATATACACGAAATTCTAGTCAAGTTACATATAAAGTTCCTTTAGTTCGGAGCTACGGTCTAGAAGATATGAGCAAAACAAGTTAAACATGGCATTGAGGCAAAACACATACAAACATCAAGCAAACACCTCAAAACATGGATGCAACATGATAATATCAAACTATATGAAATTCTAAGCAAGTTTCATATAGAGCACACTCAAAACGGAGCAAGGGTTCAACACATACGCTCTATACAAGTTATAGCAACAATCTGTCCAAAACAGCAACCAGCCATATTGTAAGCATCAAAACAATATGCTATAGCATCTCAATGTGAAAACAAAAGGCATGGGCATGATTTACAGGTAAAGCTTGACAAAACATGAACACTAAGCTATCTCCAGAAATCACTAGAACATGCTCAAAACACATGGCAAGTTTGCAAATAATAATAGTTTCAGACTTTGCAGAAATAACATCAGGTTGCAATGTTTAGAGCTATCAAACAACATGCTACAGGAACTTATCATAGAAACTAAAGGCATGGCATGATACTACTAAATACATAGAACAAAAGTACTTTACTGACCATGAGCCAAAAAGGATCAGAAGATATGATAGCACCCATGTAAACATAGCAAGTTACGTTAACAGATTCAGCAAACAGGGCATGGCAGGAACAACGATAAGTAGGCATGTTGGTGAGCTTGTACCACTCACCACAAAGCAATAAATGGCATGAAGAGGTGACCAAAAGTAAGAGGACATGTTCATGAAGCTATACATGGCAAGAACAAGTTCATAGGGTACATGGATCACTAGCAAAGCTCATGGCAAAACTGAACTTAATGTTAACAGGCTGACAGCAACATTATTTAGCAACTTGAGAGCAACATTACAACAAGCTACAGCAGGCTATAAATGCAACCAGTGGCATGGAAGGATATAGCATGACATGTATAACAAAACATCCTTAGTGATCATCTCCAGATAATGTATAGAAAGACTTTTAGCAGCAGGTTTACATAGCATCACAACATAACAGATTCAGCCTAGCAAAACAGCAACAACAAGTACCCTACTTAACAAGCTTGATGCACTCAGTACAAGACTCACAAAAATACATGGATGGTACCCCTGTAAAGATGGCATGTCATAGTTCAAAACTCATGTAGGACTCATGCTCATAGGATGCACACATCAAATTCAACAAAAATGACAAATCATCAAGTTATAACAGTTCCAGCAGATTAAGATTATATAGCACTCTTGCAACGATGATTCGGGCGTGAATATGAACCGAAAAAAGCATGGCACAATGGAATGAAATGTATAGCATCTCTCAACGAACATTTTGACTTATTACACGTAGTAAACGGAGCAACACACAGGGAGTTATGGCATGTTGAAGTGGTGCACAAAATAACAGGGATTCGGGACTTGGCAGTTTTTCTAGAAAAAAAGGAGTGCGCGCGGGATAACTAAATCACGCACGGGCGGGGTTTAGGCGGGTGGCTCACCAGTGGGCTCGCCCATGTGAAGTGGAGGTGAGGCAGGTTGGTGGGGGAAGCCGGGCTGGGCCGAGGAGGAGTCGCGTGGCCCACGTGGCCGGTGGCCTGTTGTCGTCCTCCTCCGCGATCTAGAGGGGATCGAGGAAAGACAGGGCAGCGGCGGCTAGCGGCGGGGACTGCGAGGCCGGAGGGGTGCAGAGGAGGCCAGGATGGGGCCGCAGGTGGTCGGATCCGGTGGAGGTCGTGGCCGGGGACCCGTTCCCGGCGTCGGTGAAGGCCACCGGCGTCGAGCGGAGCTTCCTGGGGCGGTGGTGGTGGTTCCTGCGGGGAAAAGAGAGAGAGAGAGAGAGCAAGGTGAGAGAGAGGGAGGATGAAGGGAAGGAAGAGGGAGGCGCGGGGCAGCGGCGCTCATCTGAGGGCGGGGCGCGCTGGATCAGGAGCTGCTCGAGGGGGCGGAGCGCCATCGGGTGCGCGGGGACTCGGGCGCCTGCGGGCACGGTCGGGGCCCGGTTCAGCCCGGGGCGGGCCTGGCCTGGGCCTCGGAGGGCTGCGGCGGCGGCAGGCGCTGGCGGGGACACGTGGGGGCACCTGGTTGGCTGGAGGCAGCGCTTGGGGACAGGTGGTGCGCTGGGATTCGCCGTGGAGCATGGCGGCGGCGGCGAAAAGTGGCGGGCACGGGCTAGCGGCGCTGAAAGCGAGGAGACAAGGGGAGGTGGCGGCTGCGGGAGGTTAGGGGAGGCTAGGGGCTAGGGTTGTCCAAATTAGGAAGGAGGGGTGTTTATATAGGGTAGGTGCTAGGGTTAGGGGGCTTTGAGGGGTTTCGGAGCCCTCCGATCACGATCGGACGGCACCGGACGCGAGGAGGGGTAGGTTGGACCTTGTGGTTGTGAGAGAGAGGCTTGGGCTGAGGGAAGAGAAAGGAAGTGCAGCCCAGCAACTGTTTCCGGAGACCGAAAACGTCCAACGATAGACCGGCTATATTGCGGTTGTAGGTTTAACAGTTGGGCTAACAAATGGACACCGAATGTGACGAAACTTGGCAGGCGGCCTGTCTACACTATAATAAGACCGCACGACAAGTTTCAACCCATTCCGAGAACATTTTTATGCCACTTATAAAATAATATTTTGGAGGTGCCGCGGGCGCGTGTGAGAGTGTCGGGGCTCAGAATGGACAACGAAGAGAACCGGCGGAACCCGAAGAGATGCAAGTTTTGAAAAACATGCAGATGGAATGCAGATGATGACATGGCAAAAATGCAACACGCAAGCAAATGACATGACAACGACGGCGAATAACTGGCAGACACCTGGCGCATTGAATCCGGGGCGTTACAACACTCCTCCACTAACAAGAGATGTCGTCCTGAGATCTTAGGACCGAGATGGAAGAGAAAAGGGGTGAGGTGAAACAAGAACTCAAGAGAAGAAGCAAGGAATTGAGAGCACTTGAGAAGATGAGAGGAACGACGAGAATGATGAGAATCGAAAGCTCACAGAATCAGATAGACTATGAAATGACTCCGGTTAGAACAAGATAGGAAAAGCATAAGGATGGAAGAATTTAGGCATCACTCCGACTGAAAATGGAAGGAAATAGAACATGAACTTGAGAGGATGGAATGATACTTGATGAAGCCATGACATAAAACCTCTGGAAAGAATTGGAAGAGTTGAATGAAGGAATGGAGAAGAAAATGACAACTTGTGCCATGACTTAAATTGAAAGCATCTTAGAAGGAAGGTTTAAACGGAGTTGTTGAGAAAATTAACAACGAAAATAATAAACTTGTTGTGGTCTTATAGGTAACATCTCAAGATCATAAGGTGATAACCAGCCACAAATGGAAAAGATTGAATAGCGTAGAAGAATGAAGAAATGAAAAACTCCACTTCAACAGAATACAGAGATCTAATTGCACTTCGAAAAGCAAGAAGGAAAGATACTTGAGCTCCTTTGATAAGAATCTTGATGAACACTTGAGGAATGAAATAATTCATGAAGAACCACCATGAAGAACTCCGGTGACAAAAGGATGATGAGATAGAATGAAGGATGAAAGAATAAGATGAGCCTTGCAGTGATTTAGATTGAGGTTCCGACGAAATGGCCGAGGAAATTGATCTCTGGAAAAGAAAAGATGAAAACACTTGGAACTAGAATTTATTCATCAAGAACAAACTCCAAAGGAAGGGATTACTTGGCGACGATGAAATAAGAATAAGAATTATGTTATGCTTATCCTCATCAAATTTAATTGATGACAACCGGATTTGGCATGCAACTTATTCCCCTTGAAAAGGATTGAGGAGTATATGGCGCCACCTTTAGGAAGGTCTTCAGTGAACCACCGTTAGGATTGGAAAGAACGAACGGATTAAAATGATAATCAAGGAAAAAAATCTTGAAAGAACCGCCGTTAGAATTCGGAAATGACTGACGAAAGAGGATGAATCACCGGGAAGAATTAGAAGAACCAATATGCTAGAGGGGATTAGATGTAAAAGAACAAAGAGATCATGAGCTGATTAGAGAACACTTGAACGAAGTATCGGGATAACTAGATAATGGTAGCTGAAATGTGAGGACGAAGAATTCTTCTGGAACGTTGGCCTCCGGTGAAAAGAAATGGAAAACAACTCATGAAATGCTCCGGATGGGTGAAAAGAATTCCCACAATCGAAAACAATTATGAGAGGATGGCATAAAACTTGAACTACGCATCTTTGGAAGAACGGGTAAGGATTTAAGAGGAACTCTTCTTCGCTCTTCAAATGCAGAGAAAGAAGAGGAGAAACACCACCATGAATTGTTGAGATACTCCGGGAGAATGAAAACCGAAAAGGTTGAGCCAACAATGAAATGATTTGAAATCGATCTAGAAAGGCATGTGACTGAAGGAATCAATTCTTACGTCACACTTGAAAAGAATTTAAGAATAACTCCGAGAAATTAGAAGAGTCAGGTAAGATCCTGGGAAAAACCTGTGGGTTAAGGCCCACTGAAGAGATAACACCATTGGAAAGGATTGTTGAACAGATAAATGATGCACCGGAACAATTGAAATATTTGAATGAGGTGAGAACCTCAAATTAATTGGAACACAGACGGATCTCCTGAGATGTCTTCCGAACTCCAGAATGATTAAATGGCGAGAGGCGAATGAGCAATGGGAACACTTGATCCTAGAAAAGAATGTGATCACCCAAAAAACATGAATTGAGTCCACCAGAAAAGAGATGAAGAATGTCAAATAAAAGAGAATTCACCGGTAGAAATAATTGTGGGAAGACTGAAGAGGCTCCACACGAATGAAATTGATGGTCGAAACAGACTCGGACTCCGGAAAGAAGAGGGTGGGAGGGCGGGAAAACAAAGGAAACTTGGAAGGGGAAACCGACGAATACCTTGAAGAGAAAACACCGGTTGAAAGAAAGCAAAGGTTTCGCACGAGTAGGATGGATACTCGATTACAGACTCCGGCTCCGAGAAGAAGAAGGGTGGGCGGGTGGAAAAAAAACAAGGACAACTTCGGATGGGGAAAACAACGTCAATTGAAAAGAGCTGAGGATTGATCTCCCAAAGACAAAGAGGGTCGAATCAGCTTGAAGAGAAATGCGCCAGACAAAAAAGGATGGACAACGGATGAAAACTAACCACGTGATCCTAAATAAAAATTTGAAGGGGAAGAGGGGTAGTTCAAAACACCTACGTCAAGATTTCTCACCAGAGCGACGAAGGGGCTGAGGAGTAAAAAGAATTCTTACTCTCTGATATAACTAGACTCAGAAATCAGTTTTCTTCTAGACTCAACAACGGCCAAACTACACGATCAATCAAGGGGGGGTCCTATGGTCGGTCGAGGCTCTGATACCAACTTGTCACGCCCAATATGCGACCCTATCCTAAAGGAACTCAAAGGTCCCACCAAGGATAGAACTGCATATTGAAACGCTTTTGCAACATGGATATCATTACATCAACATTACATAATAGATGGGGATACATACAAGAGGCATACAATGCCAAACGAATACAACAATATATCATACATGAGAACAACATCCGACTACGGATGAACCAAAAACAGAATCTCAAACGACATCCACCCTGCTAGCCTAGGCTGCTGACCTGGAACCTATCCCCTGATCGAAGAAGAAGCAGAAGAAGAACTCCAAGACAAGCAAACATCGCTCTCGCGTCAAGATCATCACATAACCTGTACCTGCAACTGTTGTTATAGTAATCTGTGAGCCACGAGGATTCAGCAATCCCATTACCATGGGTAACAAGACTAGCAAAGCTTAAAGGGGAAGGAAGGGGTAAAGTGGTGAGGTTGCAGGAGCGACTAAGAATGATATGGTGGCTAACATACGCAAATAAGAGCAAGAAGAGAAGCAATGGAACGGTCATGAAACTAGCAATTATCAAGAAGTGATCCTGAACTCCTACTTACGTCAAACATAACCCAAAACCGTGTTCACTTCCCGGACTCCGCCGAAAAAAGACCATCACGGCTACACACGCGGTTGATGCATTTTAATTCGGATCTGGTGTCAAGTTATCTACGACCGGACATTAGGAAATTCCCATCTGCCACATAACCGCGGGCATGGCTTTCGAAAGTTTATACCCTGCAGGGGTGTCCCAACTTAGCCCATGATAAGCTCTCGCGATCAATGGAGGATATTCCTTCTCCCAGGAAGACCCGATCAGTCTCGGAATCCCGATTTACAAGACATTTCGACAATGGTAAAACAAGACCAGCAAAGCAGCCCGATGCGCCGACAATCCCGATAGGAGCTGCACATATCTCGTTCTCAGGGCAACACAAGATGAACACTACGTACAACTAAAACCAGACCTCAAGTTTCCCCGAGGTGGCGCTGCAAGTGGCTCTGGTTTGGACCAACAATTAGACAAGCATTGGCCCGGGGGGGCTAAAATAAAGATGACCCTCGGGTTAATTACTCCCAATGGAAATGTAGGTGGTGGTGAGGCAAATGGTAAAACCAAGGTTGGGCCTTGCTGGAGGAGTTTTATTCAAAGCGAACTGTCGAGGGGGTCCCATAAATCACCCAACCGCGTTAGGGACGTAACATCCGGGAACATAGTACCGATATGACGGAAACTAGGGCGGCAAGAGTGGAACAAAACACCAGGCATAAGGCCGAGTCTTCCACCCTTTACCAAGTATATAGATGCATTAATTAAATCAGAGATATTGTGATATCCCAACATAATCCTGTCCACCATGGGGCAAGCTTCAACTTCACCTACAACTAGCAACGCTATAAGAGGGCTGAGGAAAGCGGTAACATAGCCAAGCAATGGTTTGCTAGGAAGGGTGAAAAAGGTTAGAGGCTAACATGGCAATTTAGGAGGCTTGATAAACAGGTGATAGGTAGCGCAGCATAGCGATAGAACGAAGCAACTAGCATAGCAATGATAGTAGTGAGATCCAAGGTAGCGGTCAGCTTGCCTGAAATCCCACTGGTAAGAAGAACGAGTCCATGAAGAAGACGAATGGATGAAGCCGAACCAAGCGTAGACGAATGAATCCTCACGATCGCAACGAAACAGGACCTATCGAGAAGAAGCAGACAACATGGTAAAAACACCACACATGAACAAGGCATGATGCTCAACCAAGTATGATGCATGACAAGGCTACATGAAGCTACTCATGGCAAGAGATGATGCAAACAAGAGCGACACATCAAGGCAAGTTTAAAAGAGGCTGGAAACAATAGATAACAACTTTGGTAAGTCCTCATATGCAAATTTCGAAATTGGTCCAAATCTGAATAAACCTTATGTTCAAGTTGTTAAACAGCATGTTAAGATGCACAAGGATGATCTACATGAAATTCTAGTCAAGTAACATATAAAGTTCATTTAATTCGGAGCTACGGCCTAGAAGATATGAGCAAAACAAGTTAAACATGGCATTGATGCCAAACGCATACAAACATCAAGAAAACACCTCAAAACATGGATGCAACATGATAATATGAAACTAGATGCAATTCTAAGAAAGTTTCATATAGAGAACACTCAAAACGGAGCAACCGTTCAACACATACACTCTATACAAGTTATAGCAACAATCTGTCCAAAACAGCAACTAGGCATATTGTAAGCATCAAAACAATATGCTACAACATCTCAATATGAAAAAAAGGCATTGACATGATGTACAGGTAAAGCATGACAAAACATGAACACTGAGCTATCTCCAGAAATCACTAGAACATGCTCAAAACACATGGCAAGATTGCAAATAATAATAGTTTCAGACTTAGCAGAAATAACATCATGTTGCAATATTTAGAGCTATCAAACAACATGATACAGGAACTTATCATAGAAACTTAAGGCATGAAATGATACTACTAAATGCATAGAACAAAAGTCCTTTACTAACTATGAGCCAAAAAGGATCAGAAGATATGATGGCACCCATGTAAACATAGCAAGTTCCGTTAACAGATTCAGCAAACAGGGCATGGCAGGAACAATGATAAGTAGGCATGTTGGTGAGCTTATACCACTCACCACAAAGCACTACATGGCATGAAAAGGTGACCAAAAGTAAGAGGACATGTTCATGAAGCTATACATATCAAGAACAAGTTCATAGAGTGCATGGATCACTACCAAAGCTCATGGAAAAACTGAACTTAATGTTAACAGGCTGACAGCAACATTATTTAGCAACTTGAGAGGAACATTACAACAAGCTACACCAGGCTATAAATGCAACCAGGGGCATGGATGGATATAGCATGACATGTATAACAAAACATCCTTAGTGATCATCTCCAGATAATGCATAGAAAGACTTGTAGCAGCAGGTTTACATAGCATCACTAAATAACAGATTCAGCCTAGCAAAACAGCAACAGCAAGTACCCTACTTAACAAGCTTGATGCACTTAGTACAAGACTCACAAAAATAAATGAATGGCACCCCTGTAAATATGGCATGTCATAGTTCAAAACTCCTGTAGGACTCATGCTCATAGGATGCACACATCAAATTCAACAAAAATGACAAATCATCAAGTTATAACAGTTCCAGCAGATTAAGATTATATAGCACTCTTGCAACGATGATTCGGGCCTCAAGATGAACTCAAACAAGCATGGCACAATGGAACGAAATGTAGAACATCTCTCAACGAACATTTTGACATATTACATGAAGTAAACAGAGCAACACACAGAGAGCTATGGCATGTTGAACTAGTGCAGAAAATAACAGGGATTGGGGACTTGGCAGTTTTTCTGAAAAAAAGGAGTGCGCGCGGGATAACTATATCACGCACGGGCGGGGTTTAGGCGGGTGGCTCTCCAGTGGGCTCGGCCCATGTGAAGTGGAGGTGAGGCAGGCCGGTGGGGGAAGCGGGGCTGGGCCGAGGAGGGGTCGCGGGGCCCATGTGGCCGGCGGCCTATCGTCGTCCTCCTCCTCGAGCCAGAGGGGATCGAGGAGAGACAGGGCAGCGGCGGCTAGCGGCAGGGACTGTGAGGCCGGAGGGGCATGGAGGAGGCTAGGACGGGGCCGCAGGTGGCCGGATCCGGTGGAGATCGTGGCCGGGGACCGGTTCCCGACGTCGGTGAAGGCCACCGGCGTCGAGCAGAGCTTCCTGGGGCGGTGGTGGTGGTTCCAGCGGGGAAAAGAGAGAGGGCGAGGTGAGAGAGAGGGAGGACGAAGGGAAGGAAGAGGGAGGCGCGGGGCAGCGACGCTCATCTGAGGGCGGGGGCGGCCTGGACGAGGTCCGGCGATGAGCAACGAGGCAGCTCAGGCATGCTGGATCGGGAGCTGCTCGAGGGGGCGGAGTGCCATCGGGTGCGCGGGGACTCGAGCGCCTGCGGGCGCAGTCGGGGCCCGGTTCGGCCCGGGGCGGGCCTGGTCTGGGCCTCGGAGGGCTGCGGCGGCGGGAGGCGTTGGCGGGGACACGTGGGGGCGCCTGGTTGGTTGGAGGCAGCGCTTGGGGACAGGTGGCGCGCTGGGATTCACCGCTGCGCGTGGCGGCGGCAGCGACAAGTGGCGGGCGCGGGCTAGCGGCGCTGAAAGCAAGGAGACAGGGGGAGGTGGCGGTTGCGGGAGGTTAGGGGAGGCTAGGGGCTAGGTTTGTCCAAATTAGGAAGGAGGGTGTTTATATAGGGTAGGTGCTAGGGTTAGGGGGATTTGAGGGGTTTCGGAGCCCTCCGATCATGATCGGACAGCACCGGACGCGAGGAGGGGTAGGTTGGACCTTGTGGGTTGTGAGAGAGAGGCTTGGGCTGAGGGAAGAGAAAGGAAGTGCAGCCCGGCAACTCTTTCCGGAGACAGAAAACGTTCAACGATAGACCGGCTATATTGCGATTGTAGGTTTAACGGTTGGGCTAACAAATGGACTCCGAATGCGACGAAACTTGGTAGGCGGCCTGTGTACACTATAATAAGACCGCACGATAAGTTTCAACCCATTCTGAGAACATTTTATGCCACTTATAAAATAATACTTCGGAGGTGCCGCGGGCGCGTGTGAGAGTGTCGAGGCTCAGAACGGACAACAGAGGGAACCGGCGGAACCCGAACGGATGCAAGTTTTGAAAAACATGCAGATGGAATGCAGATGATGACATGGCAAAAATGCAACACGCAAGCAAATGACATGGCAACAACGGTGAATAACTGGCAGACACCTGGCGCATCGAATCCGGGGCATTACAGCAATCTAGAGCAGATCGATAGCTACGCTCCTGGCCATCAGGTCAGGTTTGGGAACTTGAATTATACGGCCGATATCCGCGGAGACTTGATCTTGGACGGATTCAGGCCTGCATCGGGAGTGCCGGACAGTCACGACGAGCATGACTTAAATCTACTATCAGACATTATTCGGGATATCGCCCCTGCAGCCTCTCTGGACCTAAATCCGGGGCAGATCGCGTCGACCGAGGAGGGGTGGATGGACCCTGCCATGGAGGCCGCATACTCTTCGGTGGTAGAGCCGAACACAGACTCCACCATTAAGGGGATCTGCGTCACCGGACCCCCGGACCTGTGTCTGGACATAGGTTCCGAACCGCGAGCGCCTGGGCCCATCAAGTCTGATTGGGCTCCAATAATGGAGTTCACCGCCGCGGATATCTTTCAGCACTCCCCCTTCGGTGATGTGCTAAATTCATTAAGCTCTCTATCTCTCTCTTTGTCAGGAGACTCCTGGACGAACTATGTCCGGCTCGAGTGGGAAGCAGGCGACAAAGAAATTCGTTACCCACCCACCACCCACTTCATAGCCACGGTCAAAGATTTGACTGATGTGCTTATCTTAGACTCTGAAGACATCGACGGTATAGACGACGATGCAGGAGAAGAACAGGAACCACCGCCCACAGGGCGCTAGACTGCCACCTCTTCATATGATGTATATATGGTGGACACCCCCAAAGAAAACAATGGCGATGAGGCAACAGAAGATAACCCCTCAGGTAAAAAATCAAAGCACGAGCATCATTAGCGCCGCTCTAAGCCCCGCCACAGCAACACCGGCACTGGAGAAGAAAACAATCCAGATGGTGCCGAAGAGGAATAAAATCCTGATCAGCATACCTGCGAGCAGCCGAACAAGAACACGGGCAGGTCAGCCCAGATGAACAGGCGATGGACGGATACTTGGAGGACGACAACTATATGCCTCCCTCCGAAGACGAGGTGAGCCTCGGTGAGGACGAATTCGGCGTACCGGAGGATCCCATAGAGCAGGAGCACTTTAAGCACCGGCTTATAGCCACTGCAAGAAGACTGAAAAAGAAGCAGCAGCAGCTCCAAGCTGATCAAGATCTGCTCGCAGACAGATGGACTCAGGTCCTGGCGGCCGAGGAACACGGAATCGAGCCCCTCACCAAGGGTTACCCAAAGCATAGGTTGCTATCTCAGCTGGAGGAAGAGCCCGTAGAGCCTACACTACACGCACAAGACAAGGCTAGCCGGCCACATGGTGGCTGGGATAAAACGGCGTATCAGACCGAATACCAGCCCGCACCCCCATGCTAGTTCACTATGGCCCGGGGCAATACGCAGGACTTGCGAGATATATTGGAAAACAACACAGAACAACCAAGATCAATATACGGATCACGGGGGCGCGCCACTGCACATGACGATGATCGTCATGCCGAATACACTAATAATAAGCCCGGCCAGGCCGAACATGACCGACCAGATTTAGTTGGACTGCGTCGTGACATAGCCCGGCACAGAAGCGCCACACACTACCTCTGCTTCATTGATGAAGTAACGGATCACCAATTCCTAGAAGGGTTTAAGCCCGTCAACATCAAATCATACGACGGCACACTAGACCCCGCGGTATGGATCGAAGATTTCCTTCTCCACATTCACATGGCCCACGGTGATGATCTACATGCCATCAAGTATCTCCCCCTTAAACTTAAAGGACCATCCAGACAGTGGCTGAATAGCCTGCCGGCAAATTCCATCGGCAGCTGGGAAAATCTCGAGGACGCATTCCTCGACAACTTCCAAGGTACATATAGGAGACCACCGGATGCTGATGACTTAGGTCACATTACCCAACAGCCCGGAGAGTCAGCCAGGACACTCTGGACCCGGTTCCTACTAAAAAAGAACCAAGTCGCCGACTATCCGGACACTGAAGCCATAGCAGCCTTCAAACACAGTATCCGGGACGAATGGCTCGCCCGACACCTCGGCCAAGAGAAACCGAAATCCATGGCGGCCCTAACAACACTCAATACCGACTTTTGTGTGGGCGAAGATAGCTGGCTGGCTCACAAAAACAACAAAGCAACTCGGGCCCATCTGGCCTGGACCGCATCCTCGATCGCCCATACCAAATCCATGGTACGCCAGGATCGCAGCCAATCTTACAAATAGAGAATGTCGGGTCTTCAAACATGCCGGCCAGTCATACACCAAAAACAATAAAGGGGTCTCAAAGCAATGCAATATAGAGCAAAAGAAACTCCTACGCAATCCAACACGGTGAGCGTCATAAACACCACCCTAGAGGTTGTCTCCAGATCACCGAATGATCACCATACCGGAGAGCCAGTCTTCGACAGTATCCCCCCATATAGTAACTACTGCCAGGGCGAACCATGTTGGCTCGATTCAACGTGGTACCATACCAGGCCCACGTGACATAGTCAGAATTACGGGCACGGCCGATCCCCATTTCGGCGCTGAAAAACATACGGCCACTGAAGCAGGGAACTGTGCCTCCTTGCCGAACCTCGATTCGGCGGCCAACCCCTCAGACACCAATAAAGGAGTCCGAACTACTTTATGACAGGATAGCTCGGCTCGACCAGTCGCCACTCAAACTCCCCGGCATAAGTTGGGAAGAGTCACGCCCCGCGGTTCAACCGCTCAGTGGCACACGTATGTCTCTCGGCATTTTCCTTGCAGGATCTCTTTTGCGGATAATAGGACTGGCGCCATGACATTAGCCCGGATGCGCAAAGGGGGAATCTTTGAACATTCCCCCCGAAGACAATCCGGACATACTTCGGATTCATACACAGCTCCCTCCCACCCGGTTTAAACAGGGTACATCGTCATACCTCCTTTTTACCACATGAACAGTAACCATACGCATAAACGTATTACTTGAATACAACATGTAGAGTTATATGATGCTTATCCGCTATCACCTATCATTGACATTTTTAGTCATAAAAGTCATCCGAATATCGTGTTATGCCTTAAAACGCCAAGAGGCTTCATTATACCCGCACCATTGCAACAAAAGTCTGACCACCTTTTCGGTCACTCGGCACCCCGAACTTATTGCATTATATGCATCAGCTCCGAATCATGTCTTGGGTCTTTAGTTGGGTTTGCTCGGCTCCCATGTTTTGGTACCTTATGTTCCGCAATATCGGCTAAGGTAGTGCTGGGAGAACTACTGCGATTGTGTCCTGGTTCTTCCGAACGAGGACCTCAGTAGAGAAAGCCGAAAACTGACTGTCATGATATGGCGAGAGCTGGTCAACTGTTCAAAATGTTGTAAAATCTTTAAGGATTAATTCCGCATAATGCCATAATAAATGTAGAGTGCGACAGATCGGTTTATCGATCAGGTGCTATTAGAGCCCCTCGTGCGGTCTTCCGAACACCAGGGGTTGCGCCTACCATACACGGATTCCGATGGCTAAGTGAGAGTGATAAAGACCTATAGTCTGATTGCCTGGTTCGCTATGCTGAACACCTACTTTATGGACCCGAGAATGGGGTAAAGAGTGTTCAGGTGTATCCCGAACACCCCGTATTTCCTACGTGGGGCAGACGCCGACGACTGGACAACTCTCAAGATTAACATATAAAAACGACCACGAAGGAAGAAAAACTTTTTATATAAAAGGAAAATACATATATAAAGGTGACTCTGTTCCGCCTTACAAAGGACAGCATAATTGCCTTCATGAAAATACAATGTCTTTGGTACATTGCTCTGCCACAAGGCGGGATCCTTTCAGGACACCATCGTAATATAGTTTGGGCTTGCGGTGCTCCTTCCCCTCGGGTGGTCCCTCGGTCATCAGCTTTTCAGCATCTAGCTTTCTCTAGTGCACTTTCACGCGGGCAAATGCCATTTGCGCACCTTCTATACAAATCGACTGCTTAATGATGTCAAGCCGAGGACAGACACTCACAATTCGCTTCATGAGCGCAACGTAACTGCTCGGAATAGGCTCGGTGGGCCATAGCCAGACAATCAGATCCTTCATGGCTAGTTCGGCCACCTAGTGCAGTTCGACCAGCTGCTTCAGGTGATCGACGAATGGCACTGGATAATTCGGTGCCAAATACTGCGACCAGAAAAGCTTTTCCGCAGTCTTATTCTCCTCAGCTCGATAGAATTGAGCAGCATCAGATATGTTGCATGGAAGATCCGCAAATGCCCCTGGAGAAATCAGAAGTCAATTTGTCACCTCAAATTTTTTCTACTACGGCATCAACAAATGCTCTAAATAGGAAAAGGCCTTACCAGCCGCAATCTTCCTCGCCTCCTGAATGTCCTTCAGAGCACCTTGGGCTTCCTCCCGAGCATCAGTTGCGGCTTGGAGAGCTTGAGTGAGTTCGGATTCTTCCAATGACAGACTCTGCTTCAAAGTCTCGCTTTTCCGCACGGCCTCCTGAAGCTCTCGCTCAGCTTCAATGACCATGGCCTCATGCTTTTCGCGAAGGGCCTGTTCCGCGGCTGCCTTCTTTTCGGCTAAGTGAGGGAGTCCTGGATAAGGGGGTATCCGAACTGCCGGAGTATATACTTCGTCCCGTGTCCGGATGGGGACTCTCCTTGGCGTGGAAGGAAAGCTTGGTGATTCAGATGTAGATCTCCTTCTCTATAAACCGACTCTGTGTAACCCTAGCCCCCCCCGGTGTCTATATAAACCAGAGGGTTTAGTCTGTAGGACACATAAATAACAATCATACCATAGGCTAGCTTCCAGGATTTAGCCTCTCTGATCTCGTGGTAGATCCACTCTTGTAATACTCATATCATCAAGATCAATCAAGCAGGAAGTAGGGTATTACCTCCATCGAGAGGGCCCGAACCTGGATAAACATCGTGTCCCCAGCCTCCTATTACCATTAGACTTAGACACACAGTTCGGGCCCCCCTACCCGAGATCCGCGGGTCTTGACACTGACATCGGTGCTTTCATTGAGAGTTCCCCCGTGTCATCGCTACAAGGCTAGATGGCTCCTCCATCCTTCAACCAGGCTGTCCTGGGTGAGACTTTTCTCCCCGGACAGACCTTTGTGTTCGGCGGCTTCGCACTGCGGGCCAATTCGCTAGGCCATCTGGAGCAGATCGATAGCTACGCCCCCGGCCATCAGGTCAGGTTTGGAAACCTAAACTACACCGCCGACATCCGCAGAGACTTGATCTTGAACGGATTCGGGCCTGTGTCAGGAGCGCCAAACAGTCACGACGTGCACGACCTAGATCGGCAGTCGGACAGTATTCGGAACGTCGCACCTGCTACCGCTCCGGACTTCGCTCCAGATAGGGTCGTGCCCTCCAAGGACGGTGGATGGACCCCGCCCCGGAGGCCGCACACTCCTCGGCGTTGGTGCCGAACACAAACTCCTCTCCTAAAGGGATTTGTGTCTCCGGACCCCCAGACTCACCTCCGACCGTGTGTTCCGGGCCGCGCGCGTCCGTGCCCATTGAATCTAACTGGGCTCCAGTCATGGAGTTCACCGCCGCGGATATCTTTCAGCACTCACCCTTCGGAGACGTGCTAGATTCTTTAAGGTCTCTCTCTCTGTCAGGAGACTCCTGGCCGAACTATGTCCGGCTCGAGTGGGAAGCTGGCGACGAAGAAATTCGTTTCCCACCCACCACCCACTTAATAGCCACGGTCGATGACTTGACCGATGTGCTTAACTTCGACTCCGAAGACATCGATGGTATAGACGACGATGCTGGAGAAGAACAGGAACCACTGCCCATAGGGCACTGGACTGCCACCTCTTCATATGACATATACATGGTGGATACTTCCAAAGAAACCAATGGCGACGAGGCACCGGAATATAACCCCTCGGGGAAGAAAGCAAAACACGGGCATCATCGGCGCCGCTCCAAGCCTCACCACAACAATACCGGCACTGGAGAAGAAAATCCAGATGGTGCCGAAGAGGAATACGATCCTGATCAACCCACCTTCGAGCAAGCTAAACAGGAACACGGGCTGGCTAGCCCAGATGAACAGGAAACAGACGGATACTTGGAGGACGATAACTATATGCCTCCCTCCGAAGACGAGGTGAGCCTCGGTGACGACGAATTCGGCGTACCAGAGGATCCCATAGAGCAGGAGCGCTTCAAGCGCAGGCTAATAGCCACTATAAGAAGCCTGAATAAGAAGCAGGAGCAGCTCCAAGCTGACCAGGACTTGCTGGCAGACAGATGGACCGAAGTCCTGGCGGCCGAGGAATACGGACTCGAGCCCCCGAGCAGGGGATACCCAAAGCATAAACCTCTAGAAGAATAGGCCGAAGAGCCTAAAATTCCAGCACAAGATGAGGCTGACCGGCCACCTCGTGGCCAGGATAAAATAGGCTATCGGGTCAGACACCAGCCCGCAACCCCACGCCAGTTCCCACGGCCCGGGGGAATACGCAGGACCTGCGAGACATATTGGAAAACAACGCAGGACAACCAAAATCGATCTATGGATCACAGGGGCGCGCCACAGCTCATGACACCGATCGTCATGCCGGATACAATACTGATAAATCCGGTCAGGCCGGACATTACCGACCAGACCTAATCGGAATACGCCGCGACATAGCCCGGCACAGAGGTGCCGCACACCCCCTCTGCTTCACTGATGAAGTTATGGAACATGAATTCCCAGAAGGGTTTAAACCCGTCAACATCGAGTCATACGATGGCACAACGGACCCCGCGGTGCGGATCGAGGATTTACTTATCCACATTCACATGGCCCACGGTGATGACCTACATGCCATCAAGTATCTCCCACTAAAGCTTAAAGGGCCAGCTAGACACTGGCTAAATAGCTTGCCAGCAAACTCCATTGGCAGTTGGGAAAATCTTGAGGATGCATTCCTTGATAGGGCACCTATGTGCGACCACCGGATGCTGATGACTTAAGTCACATTACCCAACAGCCCGGAGAGTCAGCCAGGAAATTCTGGACTCGGTTTCTCACTAAAAAGAACCAAATTGTCGACTGTCCGGACGCTGATGCCCTGGCGGCCTTTAAGCATAATATCCGTGAAGAGTGGCTTGCCCGAGACCTCGGCCAAGAAAAACCGAAGACCATGGCGGCCCTCACGACACTAATGACCCGCTTTTGTGTGGGTGAGGACAGTTAGCTGGCTCACAGCAACACCACACCTGGAAACCCTGGTACTTCAGACATCCGTTATAGTAACGGAAAGCCACGACGCAATAGACACAAGCATCGAAATAATGGCGACAATGCGGAGGATACGGCAGTCAATGCCGGATTCAGCAACTCCAAATCCGGTCAGCGGAAGAAGCTGTTCAAAAAAAACAATCCGGGATCGTCCATTCTGGACCGCATACTCGACCGCTCGTGCCAGATTCATGGCACCCCCGATAAACCAGCCAATCACACTAACAGAGATTGCTGGGTTTTCAAATAGGCCGGCAAGACAAACACCGAGAACAAGGACAAGGGGCTGCATAGCGACGATGACGAGGAGCCCCAGCGTTCGAACACTAAAGGGCAGAAGAAATTCCCCCCCCTCCTAGGTAGAAACGGTGAATATGATCTATGCCACCCACATCCCCAAATGGGAGCGAAAGTGTGCACTTAGGGACGTCTATGCGATGGAGCCCGTCACCCCGAAATTCAACACATGGTCATCCTGCCCGATCACCTTTGATCATAGGGACCATCCCACCAGCATCCGTCATGGCGGCTCAGCCGCATTGGTCCTTGACCCAATCAATGGCGGATTCCCCCTCACACGAGTCCTCATGGACGGTGGCAGCAGCCTGAACTTGCTTTGTCAGGATACAGTGCGCAAAATGGGCATCGATCCGTCACGGATCAAACCCACCAAAACCACCTTCAAAGGTGTAATTCCAGGGGTAGAGGCCCGATGCACGGGCTCAATAACACTGGAAGAGGTCTTCGGATCTCCGAATAACTTCCGAAGCGAGGATTTAATCTTCGATACCGTCCCTTTCCGTAGTGGCTATCACACACTACATGGACGAACCGCGTTCGCTCGTTTCAACATGGTACCACACTATGCATACCTCAAGCTCAAGATGCTAGGACCTCGCAGGGTCATAACAGTTAATGGAAATACAGACGGCTCCCTCCGCACGGAAGAACATACTGCGGCCCTCGCGGCAGAAGTACAAAGCAGCCTCCTCCGACAAACAGCCAATCCGGCAACAACATCTCCGAACACCGTCAAAGCGAGTCCGGAGTACCCCGCAACAGGACAGTCAGGCACGCCAGGAGCTCGATTAGCAATCCGGCCACCACCCCAGCCCCATTCAAGCGACGTTCGTACCACGCGTGCACAATTACGCGCTTAAAATACCATGGGCATAGGTGGAGGCGAGATGACAATGCGGCCAGAGTGCGGTTCAGCCGCCAGGAGGCCCGCATACCTTTTTTTTCCTTTTTCAGGACCCCACTTTCGGGCAGCCCCTTTAGAAGAGACCGGATAACCGAACTCATTATGGAGGGGGCACCAAGGAGGCAAGAGGCTTTTGCACACAAGGGAATACTCAGGTGGTCTTCTTCAATGATCGTTATACCTGTTATTACATACCCGCATGTAGCCTGCCCATGGATAGGACATGTCAAATAGTCTTATTTTTTTCTGCTTAATGCACCAATTGTACACCTACGTCTTGCCGTATTGTAGAAATAAATTGGAAGTAGTATGTAGCGTCAGCTTCTTATTACTATCCTCATATTTTCTGTTGAATATTTATTCATTATTGCATCTGTACGTTTTGGTACGGTCAGCTTGCGAGGGGCTTCTTATCGAGCCCCATACTATGGCTAGGAAAGTCCGGACACTTTCAACAGTGCAGCACGCCGAACTTATAGCATTATATGCATCAGCTCCGCATCATGTCTTGGGTCAATAGTTGGGTTAGCCCGGCTCCCTTGTTTTGGTACCTTACGTTCCGTTATATGAGCTAAGGTAGCGCAGGGAGAACTACTGCGATTGTGTCCCGGTTCTTCCGGACGAGCACCTAAGTAGAGAAAGCCGAAAACTGACCGTCATGATGCGGCAAGAGCTGGTCCCTGTTCGCGAGGTACCAAAATCCCTAAAGATTTTTTCCACTTAAGGCGAGGAATTGGCTTCGTCCGATTTTAGGCGTGTATAACGCCCCAGTTCGGCTTTCCGAATACTAAGGGCTTCGCTGAAATTTAAAATTGTAGACTTCTATGTTCAAGTGAGTGTTATAAAGCCAAATAGTCTGATTGCCTTGTTCGCTGCGCCAAACACGTCCTTAAAGGACCAAAACTTTGGATAAAGAGTGTTTGTGTCTCCACGAACACCCCAGTACTAGTTACAAGGGGGCGGAAGCCAACGATTTGCCTACTTTCAGATTTTGATAAACGACCGCAGAGAAGGTAATATTTTAAATCAAACAAAGTGTTGCATAGCACAAATAAACCCGTTCTCATATTACACGGACGAAATGAGTACATTCACTCAAAAATTATGTTCTTAGGACATTCATTCGCCACAAGACGAGCGCCTTTCATAACGCCATCATAATATTTCTTGGGGCAGCGATGCTCCTTGCCCTCCGGGGGTCCATCCTTCACGAGCTTCTCAGCGTCCAGCTTGCCCCAATGCACCTTCGCGCGGGCAAAGGCCCGTACGGGCACCCTCAATACATGTGTACTGCTTGATAATTTCTAGCCGTGGACAGGCATGCACCATCCGCTTCACCAGGCCAAAGTAGTTGCCGGACAGGGGTTCGCCAGGCCACATCCGGACTATGAGGTCCCCCATGGCCTGGTCGGCCGCATTGTGGAGTTCTACCAGCTGCTTCAGTTGGTCACTTAGAGGCATCGGGTGTTCGGACCTAGTATATTGGGACCAGAACAGCTTCTCCGTAGAGCTCCCCTCTTCAGCACGATAGAACTCCGCAACTTCTGAAATGCTGCATGGCAGATCTGCGAATGCCCCTGGAGAGCTCCGGATTCGTGTAAGTAAAAGAAATGACTCCTCCACATGCTTGCTTTGCATAAAGAATGCCTTACCCTCCGCTATCTTCTTGGTCGCCTAGATTTCCTGGAGGGCCTTTTGGGCTTCACCCTTGGCATCGGCCGCGCTCTGGAGGGAGCCGAACTTCTGGCCGAGCTCCTGGAGCTCCTACTGTACCTCTCCCACCTGAGTATCTTGCTTCTCTCGCTCGGTGCGCTCAGTATCCGCCTTGGCTTCGGTCGCGGATAGCGCTTCCTTCAGGGCCGCCACTTCGGTCGCGGTCCCTATCAAAAGCCATGATGCGTTTTCTTAGCATCACCAACTTTTTATCCTCTATACGACATATGGACAGGGTTTTTCTCACCTCTGTTCGCCTCGAGCTGCTTCTTCACGAGGCCGAGCTCTTCTTCGGCCTGCCCCAGTTCGCGCTTGAGTCCGGCAACCTCGGTCGTGCGTGCAGCGGTGGTCAGCAGCAGTGCCTGTTTGATTGATACAGACAAATACTATTAGCTTCCTACGGTTTTCTAGTTGACCCTCAGTTTGGCTTTTCTTTCGGAACACCAACCAGAGCATCAGGGGCTACTATCTATCGGGTGATATTTCCTCTCACTTTCGTTACCTCAAAGCATGTTAGCAGGCTGGTGCAGGCTTCGGTCAATCCGCCCTTGGCGGACCGAACCTTCTCAATCACCGTACCCATAAGCGTACGATGTTCATCCTCGATGGAAGCCCCTCGAAGCACTTCCAACAAATTATCTAATGCCTCCGGCTGGGCGGAGGTGATCGGCACGACCGGCTCGCCCTCCTTCCCGAGGGACTGCTTACCGGAATCCGGAACATTTGTAGGCTCTGGCGTAGTAACTGGCCGATATCCAGACTTGCTATGGCACCCGTTAGCATAATCCATGGGGTTCTCATCCCCCATGTGTCCGGCACCTAAGATTTTTCCTTGGGGCGTCTCCGAAACCGTCGCCTCCTGCTCTGGCATCCTCCGGGACAACACCTCGGTGTCATCCACGGGTCGTGGAGAGGTCGTCATCGGGAGATAATTCATCTCCGACTCATTCAGAGACTCCTCCGAAGAGGACTCCTCGAGATCGGACCCGGCCGGACTGCATATACATGTTCGACGACATTACAAACCATGAGGTCGAAAGTCGTCCGAAAAATATTATGGAATGCGGATACTTACGACTTCGCTCGGGGTTTGCCCCTTGGAAACCACTCCTCATCACTAAAAGCGGCGGTAGTGGATTGATCTGGAAGGGATGCCTTGCCCATCTTCAGTGTCCCGGCCTCCCCCGACGGGGCGGCCTTCCTTTTCTTCTCCTCCCTAGCACGGGGAGGAGGCATTTCTTCATGTTCTCCCTCGTCTTCGGGGGGAGAATCTTCCTCGTCATCTTCAGATGATGACTCTATCACGGCCCTACACCGGTGACCTTTTCTGGTCCCCGTGGACACCTTCTTGGACCCTTCGGCCCCCTCAGTTGAGGCGGCCTTCTTCTTCTTCCTCTCCTCCCCTTCATGGGAGGAGTGCGCCTCGTCCTCTTCTGGCGAGGCGTCGGGTGCGGCCTCGTGCCGAAGACCCCTTCGGGTCCCCGTGGCCTTCTTTTCGGCCTTTTTCTCGGGCACCTTGTAAGGCGCCGGAACCGGCATCTCCGCCAGGAGTGCGCTTACTGGGCCCTCTGGCAATGGAGCCAGACAGTCGATCCGCTTCCCCGTCTCCACCCACTCCTGTTCGGTCAGCAAGGTGACTTAAAAATCCTACCCCGAAAGTACTAAGGGAACGTCTCGTAAATAGTCAAGGGACTTACCGGACTGGCAAGGCACGTTGCGTTGAGCCCCCGGTCCTCGGAAAGGGGAGGAGGGACTTCGCCGGTCTTGAATAGAACCTTCCAGATTTCTTTGTGCGTTGTGTCAAAGAGCTCTAGCAGCATCTGGTGTTTGGCCGGGTCGAACTCCCACATATCAAACACCCGTCTTTGACATGGGAGAATCCGACGAATCAGCATAACCTAGACCACATTGACAAGCTTGATCTTCTTGTCCCTCATACTTCCGAGGCAGGTCTCGAGTCCGGCTAGCTCCGTCGGTTCGCCCCAGGCCTGGCCCTTCTTCTCCTAGGAGGTGAGCCGCGTGGGGATTCCGGATATGAATTTGGGGGCCGCCACCCAGTTGGCGTCGCGTGGCTCGGTGATGTAGAACCTCCCTACTTGCTACCCCTTTATGGACTCCACGAAGGAGCCATCGAGCCATATAACATTGGGCATTTTTTCCACCATGGCACCTCCGCACTCCGCCTGTTGGCCGCTCACGATCTTCGGCTTCACGCAGAAGATTTTCAACCACATGCCAAAGTGAGGTTTGATGCGGAGGAAGGCCTCGCACACGACAATGAACGCCGAGATGTTGCGGACGAAATTTGGGGCCAGATCGTGAAAATCTAGCCTGTAGTAGTACATGAGCCCACGGATGAAAGGGTGGAGTGGAAACCCTAGTCCACGGACGAAATGAGGGATAAATACCACTCTCTCCCGAGACTTCGGTTTAGGGGTTTGTCCCTCTGTTGGAAGCCTGTGCGCGATATTAGTGGCCAGGTATCCGGCTTCCCGAAGCTTGGTAATGTTCTCCTTTGTGACAGAGGAGGCCATCCACTTGCCTCCCGCTCCGGACATGCTGCGATCTTACGGAGAAGGTGAGAACTTGGCCGCTGGAGCTCGAGGGTGCGAGAACGGATGAGCGAAGGAAGAAGAAGGTGTGGGTGAAAATGGGAGATTTCTGCTCCTTTATAAAGGCGATGTGAATTATCGCCTCCCCACTAGCCTCTCGAAATCTCTTATTTTTTCAGGCGCCTCGAATAATGGCGCTGGTTGGGTTATCCATACCCGCATTGATGGAGATCCCGTGATAAGGGGACACGATCTTTGCTTTGACAAGACGTGCCAAAGAAACCGCCTCGCGATATGTGCGGAAGCAGGTTGTAGAAAACGGTTCGAATAAAAACCGGACTATGGCGTGATGTACCTTTTCGAAGAATTGTCAGCAAATTAGATTCGTGGAGTATTATTATTCTCTCTACGGTGGTATATGGAATGTTATCTTGTAGAGCCAGACACGGTCCTTGTGTTCAGAATTTATCTTGGAGTATTCGCAGATGGAACCCGCCTCGCAATGCCGAAGACAATCTATGAGCCGGACTCATCGTCATTGAATCCTGGTTCAGGGGCTACTGAGGGAGTCCTGGATAAGGGGGCATCCGGACTGCCGGACTATATACTTTGGCCGGACTGTTGGACTATGAAGATACAAGATAGAAGACTTCGTCCCGTGTCCGGATGGGACTCTCCTTGGCGTGGAAGGCAAGCTTGGCGATTTGGATGTAGATCTCCTTCTCTCTAAACCGACTCTGTGTAACCCTAGCCCCCTCCGATGTCTATATAAACCGGAGGGTTTAGTCCGTAGGACACATAAAAAACAATCATACCATAGGGTAGCTTCTAGGGTTTAGCCTCCCTGATCTCGTGGTAGATCCACTCTTGTAATACTAATATCATCAAGATTAATCAAGCAGGAAGTAGGGTATTACCTCCGTCGAGAGGGCCCGAACCTGGGTAAACATCGTGTCCCCAACCTCCTGTTACCATTAGCCTTAGACACACAGTTCGGGACCCCCTACCCGAGATTCGCCGGTTTTGGCACTGACACTAAGGCCACAACCTTCTTCAATGCCTCAATTTTGGCATTCGCCCCTAGAGCGCGCAATATACATACTTTCATTAGGCACACCTACTTTATTGTGCTAAAATTAAACAAGGTTTCGACATACCTCGGTAGTCCTCCAACTGCTTCTTCACCTGGCCAAGTTCTTCTTCGGCCCGCTCTAGACTCTGCTTCAGTCCGGATACTTCCGCAGTATGAGAGGCGGCAGTCGCCGTAGACGCCTATTTTTAAAGGAAGTGATATATGTCATTGAGTCTCCTGTGGGAGGAAATTTGATCCCCTGTCCGGTTCCTTCTTTCGCCAGACGTCTATCAGGGGCTACTATCTATACTATGACAAATCTTATAAAAACTCCTAAAAACTTACCTCCAAGCCTTTTATAAGGCTGATGCCGGATTCATTCAGTCCACTTTCAGCAGCCTAAACCTTCTCAATTACCACGCCCATAAGGTCGTGATGTTCATCAATGATGGAAGCGCTCTTTAGCGCTGTCAATAAGCTGCCCGGCACCTCTGGTTGGCCAGAGGTCGCCGGTGGAGTAGGATCACCTTCTCTAGTCAAGGGGAGCTGCCCGTCTGAACCTGGAGCATCAAAGGTCTCTGGGACTGTGTCCGGCTATGGGTCGAGTCCAAGATCGCCCCCGCCATCGACACCCAGTGGAGCCACCGCTCCCGTGTATCCGGCCCCTGAGGTACGCCCCTCCTGGTTTTGCTCGTTTTGGGACGACACCTCGGTGTCATGCCCGAGCTTCGGGGAAAGGACCATCGGAGGTGTCTCGCTCTTAAGGGCATCTGAGCTCAACGAATCCTTCGATGAGGACTGTTCGGCGCGAGACCTGGTCGGGCCGCAAAAAGTATGGCACCAATTAATTTATTTGTGCCTGGGTAATCGTGGAAGCATAGACATGTTCGGATTTTGTGCACTTACGAGTTTTCCAAGGTCTGGGCCCTGGGATCCCACTCCGGGCTGCTGTCGGTAGCCGTAGTGGACGCCTCTGGCAAGAGAGTTTTTCCCCTCTTGGGCAATTCGGCCTCCGGAGATGAGGAGGCTGTCCTCTTCTTTCCTTCCCCCGTGGGGGGTTCATCTTCCTCCTCCTCTTCCTCTCCAGAGGGGAGAGGGGTATTGGAGTCTTCGGATTTTGTGTCCGAAGCCCCACGACGACACAGGCCACCCCTGGTCTCCTTGGCCTCTTTATGGGCCTCTTTATTTGGCGCCTTGTAAGGTGCTGGGACCAGCATCTTTGTAAGAAGAGGGCCGGCCGGTTCTTCTGGCAGCGGGACTGGACAGTGTATCTGCCCCACCTTCTTCATCCATCCCTGAGATAATTGCGGGAAGCGCGTTAGGGCATCTTCCCCGGGATATGACAATGAAACATATGGATGGACAAAATATAATACCTACTTACCGTACTTGCGGGGCGGGACAGTTGGTACCCGCGGTTCGCAGCGGAGTCCGGGCACGGTTTGCTAGACTTAAAAAGCACCTTCCAGATGTCCTTGTGTGAGGAGCCGTAAAGTTCCCGCAGGGTCTGGTGCTCGGCCGGATCATACACCCACAAATTGCTGGCTCGGTGTTGACAGGGAAGAACCAGGCGGACCAACATCACCTGAACTACGTCAACAAGCTTGACGGCCTTGTCTTCCATACCTTTGACACGTGTCTGGATCACCGACAACTCGTCAGATGAAAACCAGTTCAAGCCCTTTTCGGGCCAGGACGTGAGCCGCAAAGGGGCTCTAGATTGGAACTCAGGAGCTGCGGCCCACTTTTTGCCGCGCGGCTCAGTGATATAGAACCATTGTTGCTGCCACTCCTTGACAGAATCATTGAAAGTACCTGTCGGCCATGTGACCTTGGGCATCCTGCTCACTATGGCACCTCTGCACTCGGCGTGCTCGCCGTTCACCACCTTGGGCTTCACATTGAAGATCTTCAGCCATAAGTCGAAGTGTGGCGCGATGCGGAGAAAGGCCTCGCACACGACAATAAACGTCGAGATGTTGAGGAAGGAATTGGGGGATAGATCGTGGAAATTGATCCCGTAATAATACATGACTCCGCGAACAAATGGGTGAAGGGGAAACTCGAGCCCGCGAACAAAATGAGGGAGGACACGACCCTCTCATGGGACTCCGGAGTAGGGACAATCTGTCGCGCCGCTGGAAGGTGGTGGTCGATTTTCTGGGCCAGGTACCCGGCCTCCCGAAGCTTTTTAATATCCTTCTCCTGGACGGTAGAGGCTATCCACTTGCCTCCTGCTCTGGATCCGGACATTTTCGGAAGAACCTTCGTTGGTGGAGAAGATGAATGCTCGGGCATTAGGGCTCAAGCGAAAGAGAATGGATGAGCAGAAGGAGAGGGCGTGGGTAAAAAGGAAGAGACCTTTCCTCTTTATGGAGGCAATGAAACTCTGCGCCTCCCCGCTTGCCTAATGAAACCTGCTTGTTCCCCACTCACCGTGTTTGGTGGTGCGGTTGGGTTACCCACACCCGTATTGATGAGAATCCTGCGATAAGGGGGATAGGATCTCTGCTTTGACAATACGTGCCAAATAAACTGCCTTGCAAGGTGTGTGGTTGCTGGTTATAAAAAAACGGTTCGAATAAAAGTCGGGCCGTGGCGTGATATCACACTACGAAGAGTTGTCAGCATATTAGATTCATGGATTATTGTTCTCTCTACGGTGGTATGTGAAATTTGTCTTGCAGATCCGGACACGATCCTTGTGTTTGGAATTTATCTTGGAGTATTCAGAGATGGAACCCGCCTTGCAATGCCGAAGACAATCTGCGTGCCGGACTCATTGTCATCGAAGCCTGGTTTAGGGGCTACTAAGGGATTCCTGGATAGGGGGGTATCCGGACAGCCGGACTATGTACTTTGGCTGGACTGTTGGACTATGAAGATACAAGATTGAAGACTTCGTCTCGTGTCCGGATGGGACTCTCCTTTGCGTGGAAGGCAAGCTTGGCGCTTTGAATGGTAGATCTCTTTTTCTATAACCGACTCTGTGTAACCCTAGCCCCCTCCGGTGTCTATTTAAACCAGAGGGTTTAGTCCATAGGACAACAACAATCATACCATAGGCTAACTTCTAGGGTTTAGCCTCTACGATCTCGTGGTAGAACAACTCTTGTAATACTCATATCATCAAGATCAATCAAGCAGGAAGTAGGGTATTAGCTCCATCGAGAGGGCCCTAACCTGGGTAAAACATCGTGTCCCCAGTCTCCTGTTACCATTAGCCTTAGATGCACAGTTCGGGTACCCCTACCTGAGATACGCCGGTTTTGACACCGACACCTGGCCCTGGCTTCTTCTTCCTCCCACGCGGGAGCGAGCGTGGCCGAGGGAGGCGTCTGCCCCGACGAAGATCGCCGGCGCGTCCGACCACATCCCGGGGCGCGCGACCTATCTAGAAGATCAGGGCAGAGAGGCGCATCTCGGGGTTGTAGCCATTGCCGCCGACGAGCGTCATAGCCGAAGCAGCAGGGCATGCGGCGGGGGAAAGGCTTCGGCCGCCGGTGGATCAGGTGCTTCGGTGGTGGGGAGGAGGGGCTGAGGCTATGGGAAGACTCGCCGGAGCATGGGGGATGTAGTGGTGGTGAGGAAGCGGAGAGGAGGTCTCAGGTGCGACCGAATCGATGGAGGCCCGAGGCGGCGGCTATGGCGATTGTGGAGGTCGGGGAGCGACTCTCGACATGAGAGGAGGGGTTGGGGAGGCATAGAGAGGTGGGGAGAGGCTGTTGATCCTCTCTAGAGGGGGTCACGGCTCATTAAATATCTGGGGCAATGGCACCCAAGCAGGTTGCCACCGAGCGCGTCCGGCCACGGCTCTGCCAGCCGCAACAGTCATGCGGGCGCACGGGAAGGAGACGAGGAGGGTGCGGAC
Source organism: Triticum aestivum (assembly GCF_018294505.1). NCBI lineage: Eukaryota > Viridiplantae > Streptophyta > Magnoliopsida > Poales > Poaceae > Triticum > Triticum aestivum. The sequence continues at coordinate 507,190,351 of NC_057813.1, forward strand.
AAGCGCCATAAGCTCACGGAGATGAGCAGAGCTCGAGGACAAGAGCAGGAAGAGGACACCAGCAAGGAAGAAGACGAGGTCACAGGAGCACACTATTCGGTCGTTGGCACGGCTCGCTAGCGAAGAAAACGGAGGGAGAGCGGGGTCCAGGCGAACGATAACGACGAGGGGGACCTGCTGGGCATTAATGGCGAGGCTAAAGACGGTCGGAGCAGCGATGCCGACGAGAACAGTGGCTAGACCACCGTTTTGGCTGGCTTCCCTCATGGTCACCACTGGCATAGCGCACTATGGGGTTTTCGCTGAGGTTAAACCATGTCTACTGTGTAGTCCTTCGAAGATGGATTGTTACTATGTTAAAGAGACAGGCAGAGACAAATGGAGTGGAGTAATCCAAGCTCCACAATGTTACTGTTGCAAACTTGGCAACATCCTAGAGGTAAAACCAGAGAGGTGAAATGGTAAAATTGATGTCTGGTAGGCTTAGGGTAGCAAGGTCTACGGTCCTGGTGGTTTTGAGGCCATTAGGACATATATTTAGCATAGTTGTTGAACAACTGCTAAAATATGTACATAAAGCAAATGATGATGAAGCACTCACTAGGGGGCTTGTATTGATCTATAACTTGGCAAATCCTCATGAATTGGTCATAAGTAGATGCTCTAAAAAGATCAGCCCAAATGGACTTGCCAAATTGGTACTTTCTTCACAAGCATCACTTTTGACCAGAAACTTGGGAAAATCCTATGAAAATATTGGATATATGAAATTAGCCAAACTCTTGGTTAGGTGGGTTATATGGATAGTAGAAGGCTTGGATTTATTTTCAACCATAATGGAGCAAGATAAAATGTACTTGCTTCACAAACTGAAAATTTGGACAAAGAACAAGAATTTCTCCTGTGCTCACTTAACTCAATAAAATGAGCTGAATTTGGGTGAAGGCTAATTATTTGGGATACTTGAGAGTATGGAAAAGTTTCATCCTATTTAGAAACTCTATGAAGGTACTTCCTTCACAAAGTGACAATCTGGGCAGAAACTTTGAAAAATTGCACAGGGAGTTAGGATGATTGGATTGAGCTCATCTTTGGCATCCATGGGTGATTTATCAATATTAAACACCCTACCAAATGTCAGCTCAATAGGAATTAGGAATAAAGCACTTCCTTTGCAAAATTTCAGAGAAGGCAGAAACTTGCATTGGATCATGTGCCCAATTTTTGAACTGATGAACATGATATAGTGATGGAACTAGTGATTATATAGCAAGGACAAGCTACACAATTTATGTGAGAATTTTCCCTGCTATAAAAATAGTAGTTCCTTTAGAAAATGGCAAAAATGCAATATTGGTATTTAATATGAAAAGGCAATTTTCCTTATTTAATTATGGCCAATATAATTGCCAGAGCTTGGATTAGGCATAATTATCAACTCCACCAATTCACATGAATTTAGGAGATGGCTAGATATGCCTTTTGATTTTATTCCTCAGAAAGCCAAGAAAAGGAATAAATTATAATTCAAAAATATTGGAGGGGACTTGACAATATTTTTGCATATCCAAGGTTGAAAAGGATAGGAGGGTCTCTAGGAATAGATGGGATGATCAACAGATCAAGGAAAATGATAGCCCCTTTGAAATCACAAAGGGCATATTCAAATCCCCAAAAATTTGGAATTAGGGTTTGAGAAGGTTTAAGGTGATGCAACTGAGGTCTTGCCCACTTAAAAAGACATGAGGTAGTTTTGAAAGGTTGGAAATGACAAGAATTCTCAGAGTCATCAGCAAACCTCAGGAGAAAGATTTTGAAATGAGTGCGAGGAAGGAATAACAGCACAAAAATTGATAACCCAATTTTGGGGTTGTTACAAACCTTCCCCCCTTAAAAGAATCTCATCCTCGAGATTCATATGGTTACAGCACAAAGAAAAGATAACCACTCCGGAGAAAATACTCTGGGTTAAAATTTAACACTTTGGTCAAACTCGAACGAGTTGGGGCACCGATAATTGGTACACCCAGGAAGAGATATGGGAGAACACGGTTATATCCATGGCTAGGGGCACTCGAGATCAAACTCTCGAAAAATTGCTAGATGCACCCAGCGAACAGTGGACTCACCTGCTGACACGTGGGTCCAGGGCCCACTGGCAGCCTCCTTCTTCTACCTCCGACTACTGCTTCTTCTGTGCTACTGCTTCGTGTGCGTCTTGGCGCAGTGTGCATCTAGCTCCTAGGGTGATGAGGACCCTAGTGTCGTAGTGCGTGGCGTGCACGACGCCGATGCAGCGAGCACTCACGTCGCGTGCCAGCACCTTGTCGGCACTTCTTGTGGATTCGCTTCATGGACGCCGATGATCGGACAACGAACGGGTTTCCTGGACTCCGCTCACCGTACACCAGGGTTGGGGTATAAAAACGACAGCGCGGCTTGCTTTAAACACACAAACACAATGCCACTCTACTACCTCTTCGGTTTGAGCGAGATCGAGCCGAGCTCCTTCGGCGAGGAGGTGTTCTTGGTTGCGCTATGGTTGTTCCTCGCGGCACTGATGGGCACGCTGGTCGGCTCGCTGATCCTCCTGGTGATTCTCATCAGGAATGAGCGAGCTCAAGACAACACGCGACTGGTGGCTCGAGGTGTGGAAGAAGATGGCGCACGAGATGGTCTTCCGCCACGCTTGGTTCTCCGTCTCTTTGTGCCGGCGGAGTAATCGCGTGCTACAGTGGAGCGGTGGTGGCGACTTGCGGTGCCACGCAAGGAGGTTTTGGTGTGGGGGAGGGGTCCAGATGCAGGTGAGGTGGCTATGCCAGCTCAGGAATCAATTTAGGGCATAGGGAAAATTTTGCGGATTGCTCCATGAAATGCAGGTGTCGAGGTAGAATCGGAGTTGAAATCTGTATCGGGGAGTTGTAATGGATTGCGAGAAATAAAGTTGGCAGTGTTTCTCCGGAAACACAATTGGGTTCACAAAAAAGAATCCTGGATGAGAAATGCCCAGATGTAAATGGTCTCTTCAAGGTTCTGGGTTTGGAAAATCTGGCACACGGGGTATGCACAGATAGAGAGGGATATGTGACTTTGCATTCCCCCGAGTACTTCTCAATTGTACACGTGGGTGAACCGGGTATGCGTGCAGTATGCAATAAAATCTAAACAAACAGACAGATGCAATAAACACTCAACCGAAAAACACACCCAACAAATCACACTAAGGTGTTTTAATGCTAGTGGGTATATGTAATATTGGTATACATATACCTACACCAGCGCGCATTTTATTAGAGACTCGGAATGAGCTAATGTTGTTTTTAGTGTATGTGTCGTACTGATTAAAATCTTGTTAGCAAACATTACCAATCCTGTCAAACATTTCTTCTTGACAGAGAGACAAACAAAAACAAACAAACAAAAGCAAGCAAGCAAATAACACAACATACGGGTTACAACAGTACCAGCATACATGAATGCACAAACAAGCTACGCGCTAATCGCAAATACTCGCTGCGGGATACATGGTTTTATCCTCATATCAGGGATGAACCGACAGACCGATCGACTAGCAGGAACCACTGACTGCGTGACTGAGGTCATGCAGAAGACTGGCCTTGCTGGGACTCACCTGGAGGGAAAAGACTGAGCCAATCTCCATCTTCATCGTCTGACACTTCTATGGGTTGGGGCGGTGGGGCTGAAATTGCTCCAGGAAAATGCTGCTGATGGATCCGGAGAAGAGACTTGTCGAGGGTGATGATGTTTGGCTTGGGCCACAACACAGGTTGAAAGGATACCACTGGTTCGGATAGCGTTGGGCCAACAGCTTGAGATGCGAACTTACGAGCCTCACGGTAAGCTTCCTTGATGACTCGTACCATATCATTGTACATGGCTCTAAACTCGGCAAGTAGCATTGAAATCAACATCCCCTGGGTAGTGATGTATTGCACCAGGCGAGCGATTACAGGATCATCTCCTTGGCTAACGGAAGAGGGCTGCATTACTGCGTTTGACATAGTGGGGAAAAAGCAGAACTCCCGCCTTGTTTCGACATGCGGGAAGTTGGTTCGGAGGTGAAGGATAGCCTCCATAGCAACAGCTTGAATGGCTAAACCAGAGGTAGGCATGGCTCTACCCTGTAAAACCAGAGGCTGGACATCTGCTGCAGGGCCTAGGCTGATGTGCACTCTTGCAACAAAGCGATGAAGGTGAGGGACGGGTGTCGATTGGAACACCAGGTAATCGGGGCTAGTCTTGCCGCCAAAGGCTTTGGTGAGCATCTCGGCAAGAAGGGGTGGAAAACTAGGGTGGTTGACAGCATAGGTGCGGGTGTAATACGTGGGAGTTTTGGAGCTGCGAGCCATGGCTGGGGAGCTACTAGCTAAGCTTCTCTGCAGGGACATGGCGGACTGAGGAGCGAGCGATATGGCTTGCGGAAAGGGTATTTATAGGCAGCTACGCGGGACAGACCTGCATGGTGTGGCCTCTTTCCCTTAATGGCAAAGGGAAAGCGGTGCGGCCGACCAGAAATGATATGATTGATGCACGTTCCACGGATAACTAGGCAGGGACAGCAGGGTGAGGACGTGTCGGTCCCGACTGCGCCACCTGTTCATTAACAGTGGCCATGCCGGACGCCAGGGATGGGTCAAATCCCTTAGGGTCATTACGGGTTGATGGTGGCGGTGATCTAATGCTAGGATAATCTATGCCATCCTGGCTGCTCTGATACCAAGCCCTGTGGTACCCCAATCTGCATGGAGCAGGGGGCTTCGCATGTCAGCCCAGGATAACACCTGACGCACGACAGGTCCAAGATACAGCATTCTAGGTACAAGAATATTCATCAAATACATGTGTATATAATTACATCAGTGATGAATATAATCTTGTGGCATAGCCCTAAGGCTATTTACATGGCAGCAGAAGTCTATTAAAATGGTGGCGGAAGTCTTGGTAGCATATCACTCTGGCTGGGCTCCACAACTCACAGGACTGGCAAGATTACGGCCTAGCATGACGGAACAAGTGAACGACCTACAAAACTGGCATGACATGCCAGGTCAGTACATTGAATGTACTTGCAAGACAACCAAATACATAGCATCCAAACAAGCAGAAGACAAAGCAAGAACCAAGCGAATGCAACAAACTAGCTCATATCAGAAGCTAAGCATGGCATGATATCAACCAAAGACATAAATCAAACTACATCATGGCATCCACTAGCATGGCAACAACATGGCATAGCAAATTTACTTTTAACATGGCAACAACAAGACATAGCATATCATCTCAATCATATCAATCAAAGAATGGCATGGCATCATGAAACTATGCTGAAAATAAACTACCAATCATATCAAATGCAGACGTAGCATGTTAACTATAACCATCTCATGTTCTACCATGGTTCTTTAAATGCAAACATATTACTCATGCAATGCCACCAAACTTGTGCACTAAGTCCCTCGGACTCTCTTACCAATGGTGATCACCTCATTTCCTTATCACAAACAAAGACAAACTCAACCAATAAATGGCCCGTGATCCTTACGGCGATCACAACCCAACCAATAAATGGCCCATGATCCTTACGGCGATCACAACCCGACCACAACTGGCCCGTGATCCTTACGGCGATCACAACCCGACCACATCTGGCCCGTGATCCTTACGGCGATCACAACCCGACCACATCTGGCCCGTGATCCTTACGGCGATCACAAGCCCGACCACATCTGGCCCGTGATCCTTACATCGATCACAACCACATTAATCAACTTAATTATTTCCGGTTTATCCTCCATTTCGACCAAGACCCGATAGTGTACCCTACTACGAACTTACGCCCATGACCGAGGATGCGGCTATCGATAGTTTAAATACACTCTGCAGAGGTAGCGCACTGTACCCGCACCACGGAACCCATGGCCTCGTAATCCCATTTGGGTGGACCAACGGCATTCCGACGAAAGCGATCTACTGTCATGACACTCTCCCGGCCACTCCGACTCATTCCCCACTAGGCTTGTCCTGGGTGGCCCCGTGTCGACCTCCAGACACCTCGACTACCATCGTGGCCACGATCCACACTAGGAACCGGTACCAAAACTCAACTTAACAACGGGCTCACAAGGCTTATGTCCGCCTACCTGATCAGGGTAGCGCGCGCCCATAACCTTCCCTAGTTGGAGGCACCGACCAGAGGCACGACAATAGACCGCATTAAGGCCATCCCATACCGGCAAATGTGGTTGCACTGGAAAAAGTTCGATTTGGCGGCACTATGACTCGATCCCATCAATGACGGAGGAGGTTTGTTATTATTAAGTCATTTTAATTCCTTCTCCATAATCATGAACATGAATGCAACAATGAGCATACATCATACAAATGCTTTAAAAAAACATCGAGCTTCTCAAGCGAACACTTACAGCATAAAGAACATGACAATACCAAGTACTAACATATCCATGGTGCATTACCATCATCATAGCATTTTATAACGATGACATGAAAATAAATTAGAGAAGTGACATGGCATCATCAATAACAACATTCTAATTATCAAGGCAAGAAATAGCATGAAAACACAAGCATGCATGGTAAGCATAACGGAATAACTGCAGATAAAAACGATAAGCAACAACTGCAACTACACACACACAAGGTGCAAGCAAAGTCAACATGCAAGTTCGGGGCTCATGAGAAGACGTTGGCTTGCCTGGGGGTCGACAAATACTCCGGGAAGAAGTGGGAAACGATAGCGGAAAGATTTACCGGAAACAGTTCTCTCTCTAAGGGGGCTGTTTACGTGCAAGGACAAAATGGTCATTTTCACTATGTGAAAACATTATGAAAATGATACCAACAAAAAGATCTCGACGAACAGAGAAAGTGAGCGCTGGAATCACCTCAATCGGAGTTACGAGCGCAAAGTTGTGGCCGTTCACTTTTTAGGCAGAAAAGCAACTAAGAAAGTGAACGTTAACAAAATAAGCACTTCGGCCGGCTGAGCTGAAAAAGAGAAAGCGCCTTTGAGAAAATACGTTTCCAGAAACAGAAAGCGTCTTCTAGGCAATACGTCTTCGGCTAAGGAAAACGTAAAGAGCTAAGGCATCTCCACTTATCTGACCTGGCACCAACCTCTCGCCGATAGGTGGGGTCGCGTGGGGTGGGGGCCCGCCTGGCCCTGGCTTCTTCTTCCTCCCGCGCGGGAGCGAGCTTGGCTGAGGGAGGAGTCTGCCCCGACGAAGATCGCCGGTGCGTCCGGCCACCTCCCGGGGCGCGTGACCTACCCAGAAGATCAGGGCGGAGAGGTGCATCTTGGGGTTGTACGAGCACCGTAGCGGAAGCAGCAGGGCACGTGGCGGGGGAAAGGCTTCGGCCGCCGGTGGATCGGGTGCTTCGCTGGTGGGGAGGAGGGGTTGAGGCTATGGGAAGACTCGCCGGAGCATGGGGGATGCAGTGGTGGTGAGGAAACGGAGAGGAGGGCTCGGGGGCGACCGAATCAATGGAGGCCCGAGGGGGCGGCTATGGCGATGGTGGAGGTCGGGGAGCGACTCTAGGAATGAGAGGAGGGGTTGGGGAGGCGTAGAGAGGTGGGGAGAGGCTGCTGATGCTCTCCAGAGTGGGTCGCGGATCCTTAAATAGCCGGGGCGAGGGCACCCGAGCCGGTTGCCGCCAAGCGTGTCCGTCCACGGCTTTCCCGGCCGTAGCAGTCATGGGCGCGCATGGGAAGGCGACGAGGAGGGTGCGGACGAGCGCCAGAGGCTCACGGAGACGAGCAGAGCTCGAGGACAAGAGGAGGAAGAGGACACCAGCGAGGAAGAAGACGAGCTCACAAGAGCGCATTGTTCGGTCGTTGGCACGGCTCGCCGGAGAAGAAAATGGACGGGGAGCAGGGTCCAGGCGAACGGCGACGACGAGGGGAAGCTGCTGGACATTAATGGCGAGGCCAGAGACGGTCGGAGCAGCGATGCCGACAAGAACAGTGGCTAGACCACCATTTTGGCTGGCTTCCCTCGTGGTCACCACTGGCATAGTGCACTATGGGGTTTTTACTGAGGTTAAACCATGTCTACTGCGTAGTCCTTAGAAGATGGATTGTTACCATGGTAAAGAGACAGGTAGAGACAAAGGGAGTGGAGTAAACCAAGCTCCAGAAGGTTACTGCTGCAAACTTGGCAACATCCTAGAGGTAAAACCAGAGAGGTGAAATGGTAAAATTGATGTCTGGTAGGCTTAGGGTAGCAAGGACTACAGTCCTCGGGGTTTTGAGGTCATTAGGAAAAATATTTAGCATAGTTGCTTAACAACTCCTAAAATATGTCCAGAAAGCAAATGATGATGAAGCACTCACTAAGGGTCTTGGATTGATCTATAACTTGGCAAATCCTCATGATTTGGTCATAAGTAGGTGCTGTAAAAAGATCAGCCCAAATGGACTTGCCAAATTGGCACTTTCTTCACAAGCATCACTTTTGACCAGAAACTTGGGAAAATCCTAGGAAAATATTGGCTAAATGAAATTAGCCAAACTCTTGGGTAGGTGGTTTATATGGATAGGAGAAGGCCTGGAATTATTTTCAGCCATAATGGAGAAAGATAAAATGTACTTACTCACAAACTAAAAACTTAGACAGAGAACAAGAATTGCTCCTATGCTCACTTAACTCAACGAAATGAGCTGAATTTGGGTGAAGGCTAATGATTTGGGATACTTGAGAGGATGGAAAAGTTTCATCCCATTTGCAAACTACATGAAGGTACTTCCTTCGCAAAGTGACAATCTGGTCAGAAACTTTGAAAAATTGCACAGGGAGCTAGGATGATTGGACTGAGCTCATCTTTGGCATCCATGGGTGATTTATCAATATTAAACACCTTGCTAAATTGCAGCTCAATATGAATTAGTAATAAAGCACTTCTTTTGCAAAATTGCAGAGAAGGCAGAAACTTGCATTGGATCATGTGCCCAATTTTGGAACAGATGAACATGAGATAATGATGGAACTAGTGATTATATATCAAGGACAAGCTCCACAATTTATGTGAGAATTTGCTATAAAAATAGTATTTCCTTTAGAAAATGGCAAAAATGTAATATTGGTATTAAATAGGAAAAGGCAATTTTCCTTATTTAATTATGGCCAATATAATTGCCAGATCTTGGATCAGGCATAATTATCAACTCCACCAATTCACATGAATTTAGGAGATGGCTAGATATTCCTTTTGATTTTATTCCTCAGACAGGAAAGAAAAGGAATAAATCATAATTCAAAAATATTGCATGGGACTTGACAATATTTTCGCATATCAAAGATTGAATAGGATAGGAGGGTCTCTAGCAATAGATGGGATGATCAACAAATCAAGGAAAATTATAGCACCTTTGAAATCACAAAGGGCATATTCAAATCCCCAAAAATTTGGAATTAGGGTTTGAGAAGGTTTAAGATGATGCAACTGAGGTCTTGCCCACTGAAAAAGACATGAGCAAGTTTTGAAAGGTTGGAAATGACAAGAATTCTTAGAGTCATCAGCAAAAATCAGGAGAAAGATTTTGAAAATGAGTGCCAGGAAGGAATAACAACACAAAAATTGATAACCCAATTTTGGGGCTGTTACATATATTCTCTAACTTCTGTGAAAATATTGTTGAGGTTTTCATGGATGATTTCTCCGTTTACGGAACTTCCTTTGATGATTTCTTAAGCAACCTTGATCGCGTTTTCTAGAGATGTGAAGAAACTAATCTTGCCTTGAATTGGGAGAAGTACCACTTTATGGTTAATGAAGGTATTGTCTTGGGGCATAAAATTTCTGAAAGAGGTATTGAAGTTGATAAAGCTAAAGTAGGTGCTATTGAAAAGATGTCATGTCCTAAAGACATCAAAGGTATAAGAAGTTTCCTTGGTCATGTTGCTTTCTATAGGAGGTTTAATAAAGACTTCTCCAAAATTTCTAAGACTCTCACTAATCTTTTGCAAAAAGATGTCCCTTTCATTTTTGATGATGATTGTGTAGAAGCATTTGAAATACTTAAGAAAGCCTTGATTTCTGCACCTATTGTTCAACCACCTGATTGGAATTTACCCTATGAAATTATGTGCGATGCTAGTGATTATGCTGCTGGTGTTGTTCTAGGGCAAAGAGTTGATAAGAAATTAAATGTTATTCATTATGCTAGTAAAACTCTAGACAGTGCCCAGAGAAATTATGCTACTACCGAGAAAGAAATTTTAGCAGTTGTATTTTCTTGTGATAAGTTCAGATCTTATATTGTTGATTTTGAAGTAAATGTTCACACTGATCATGCAGCTATTAAATACCTTATGGGAAGTAAAGATGCTAAACCTAGACTTATTAGGTGGGTACTCTTGTTACAAGAATGTGATTTGCATATTATTGATAGAAAGGGAGCTGAGAACCCTGTTGCAGACAACTTGTCAAGGTTAGAAAATGTTCTTGATGACCCACTGTCGGTGTCAAAACCGGCGGATCTCGGTAGGGGGTCCCGAACTGTACGTCTGAGGTTGATGGTAACAAGAGGCGGGGACACTATGTTTACCCAGGTTCGGGTCCTCTCGATGGAGGTAATACCCTACTTCCTACTTGATTGATCTTGATGAATATGAGTATTACAAGAGTTGATCTACCACGAGATCGTAATGGCTACAACCCTAGAAGTCTAGCCAGTATGATCATGATTGCCTCTATGGACTAAGCCCTCCGGTTCATATAGACACCGAAGGGGACTAGGGTTGTACAAAGTCGGTTACAGAGAAAGGAATCTTCAAATCCGGGGGCCAAGCTTGCCTTCGACGCCAAGGAGAGTCCCATCCGGACACGGGAGAGAGTCTTTTGTCTTGTATCTTCATGGCCCAACAGTCCGTCCCACGCTACATAGTCCGGCCGTCCGAGGACACCTTAATCCAGGACTCCCTCAGTAGCCCCTAAACCAGGCTTCAATGACGAGGTGTCCGGCGCGCGAATTGTATTCGGCATTCCAAGGCGTGTTCCTTCTTCGTATACTCCAAAATAGTCTTTGAACACAAGAATCATGTCCTGCTCTGCAAAAAAATGCCACACACAACCGCAAAGAGTATAATATTTCACGAGTCCAATCCACTGACAACTTTTTGTATCGTGACATCACGTCGTCGCCCGACCATTATTTCAAACTGTTTTTTAACCCACCGCTCCATATTTCGAGATGCAGTTTCATTGGCACGTCTTGCCAAAGCAGAGATCGTGTCCCCTTACTGCGGGATTCTCATCAATACGGGCATGGGTAATCCCACTGTATCGTCTGCACGACCCTTGGGAATAGGCGAGTTTTTAGGGCGAGTGGGGAGGCGCTTGATATTTACTGCCTTTATAAAGAGATAAGGATTCACCCCTTTCACCCACGCCTTCTCTCTCACTGCCTCCCCCATTCTCGAGCTCTTGCTCCCAAGTTCTCATCTTTTCCGCCCCAAGAAAGCACTCCAACCATGTTCGGATCCGGAGCGTAGGGCAAGTGGATGGTCTCCTTTGTCAAGGAGAAGGACATTACGAAGCTCCAGAAGGCGGGGTATTTGGCCAAAGAAATCTACCCACTGGCTCCCGACCGAGGGGCAGATCATCCCCACTCTGGAGCCCCATGAGAGGGTGGTGTTCATCCCCCACTTCGTTCGCAGTCTATGATTTCCTCTCCACCCATTCGTGAAGGAAATATTCCCTAGAGGCAATAATAAAGTTATTATTTATTTCCTTATTTCATGATAAATATTTATTATTCATGCTAGAATTGTATTAACCGGAGACATAATACATGTGTGAATACATACACAAACATAGTGTCACTAGTATGCCTCTACTTGACTAGCTCATTAGTCAAAGATGGTTAAGTTTCCCAACCATAGACATGAGTTCTCATTTGATTAACGGGATCACATCATTAGGAGAATGATGTGATTGACTTGACCCATTCCGTTAGCTTAGCACCTGATCGTTTAGTATGTTGCTATTGCTTTCTTCATGACTTATACATGTTCCTATGACTATGAGATTATGCAATTCCCATTTACCAGAGGAACACTTTGTGTGCTACCAAACGTCACAACGTAACTGGGTGATTATAAAGGAGCTCTACAGGTGTCTCCAAAGGTACTTGTTGAGTTGGCGTATTTCGATATTAGGATTTGTCACTCTAATTGTCGGAGAGGTATCTCTGGGCCCTCTCGATAATACTCATCACTATAAGCCTTGCAAACATTGTGACTAATAAGTTAGTTGCAGGATGAAGTATTACGTAACGAGTAAAGAGACTTTCCGATAACGAGATTGAACTTATGATGATACCGACGATCGAATCTCGGGCAAGTAACATACCGATGACAAAGGGAACAATGTATGTTGTTATGCATTTCGACTGATAAAGATCTTCGTAGAATATGTAGGAGCCAATATGGGCATCCAGGTTCCACTATTGGTTATTGACCAGAGAAATGTCTCGGTCATGTCTACATAGTTCTTGAACCTGTTGGGTCCGCATGCTTAATGTTTGTTGACGAAGTATTATATGAGTTATGTATGTTGGTGACCTAATGTTGTTTGGAGTCCCGGATATGATCACGGACATGACGAGGAACTCCAGAATGGTCTGCAGATAAAGATTGATATATGTGATAATAGTGTTTGGTCTCCAGAAGGGTTCCGGAATTCACCCGAAGGAGTTTCGGATATTTCCGGAAATGTTTGGGTATGAGAACACTTTATTTGGGCCAAAGGGGAAAGCGCAAAAGGAAGTTTTGTGGAGTTCAGCGGCCAGATGCCAGGGTCCCTGGCGTCTAGTTCCAGACGCCGGGAACCCTGGTGTCTGGCCCTGGAGTCCGAGAAGGACTCTTGCCTTTCGGGTGAAACCGACTTTGTGGAGGATTTTACTCCAAGTTTCGACCCCAAGGCTCAACATATAAATAGAGGGGCAGGGCTAGCACCAAAGAGACATCAAGAAACACCAAGCCGTGTGCCGGCAACCCCATCCCCTCTAGTTTATCCTGCGCCATAGTTTCCGTAGTGCTTAGGCGAAGCCCTGCGGAGATTGTTCTTCACTAACACCGTCACCACGGCGTCGTGCTACCGGAACTCATCTACTACTTCGCCCTTCTTGCTGGATCAAGAAGGCGAGGATGTCATCGAGCTGAACGTGTGCAGAACTAGGAGGTGCCGTGCGTTCGGTACTTGGATCGGTTGGATCGTGAAGACGTACGACTACATCAACCACAATGTCATAATGCTTCCGCTTAGCGACCTTCAAGGGTATAAAGATACACTCTCCCCTCTCGTTCATATGCATCACCATGATCTTGCATGTGAGTAGAATTTTTTTGAAATTACTACGTTCCCGAACAGTGGCATCCGAGCCAGGTTTTATGCATAGAAGTTATATGCACGAGTAGAACACAAGTGAGTTGTGGGCGATACAAGTCATACTGCTTACCAGCATGTCATACTTTGGTTTGGCGGTATTGTTGGATGAAGCGGCCCGGACCGACATTACGCGTACTCTTACGCGAGACTGGTTCTACCCACGTGCTTTGCACATAGGTGGTTGGCGACTGTCAGTTTCTCCAACTTTAGTTGAACCGAATGTGGCGACGCCCAGTCCTTGAGAAGGTTAAAACAACACTAACTTGACGAACTATCGTTGTGGTTTTGATGCGTAGGTAAGAACGGTTCTTGCTCAGCCCGTAGCAGCCACGTAAAACTTGCAACAACAAAGTAGAGGACGTCTAAATTGTTTTGCAGGGCATGTTGTGATGTGATATGGTCAAGACGTGATGCTATATTTTATTGTATGACATGATCATGTTCTGTAACCGAGTTATCGGCAACTGGCAGGAGCCATATTGTTGTCGCTTTATTGTATGCAATGTAATCGCCCTGTAATTGCTTTACTTTATCACTAAGTGGTAGCGATAGTCGTAGAAGCAATAGGTGGCGAAACGACAATGATGCTACGATGAAGATCAAGGTGTCACGCCAGTGATGATGGTGATCATGACGGTGCTTCAGAGATGGTGATCACAAGCACAAGATGATGATGGCCATATCATATCACTTATATTGATTGCATGTGATGCTTATCCTTTATGCATCTTATTTTGCTTTGATTAACGGTAGCATTATAACATGATCTCTCACTAAATTTCAAGGTATAAGTGTTCTCCCTGAGTATGCACCATTGCGAAAGTTCTTCGTGCCGAGACACCACGTGATGATCGGGTGTGATAGGCTCTACGTTCAAATACAACGGGTGCAAAACAGTTGCACACGCGGAATACTAAGGTTAAACTTGACGAGCCTAGCATATACAGATATGGCCTCGGAACACTGGAGACCGAAAGGTCAAGCGTGAATCATATAGTAGATATGATCAACATAGTGATGTTCACCATTGAAAACTACTTCATCTTACGTGATGATCGTACATGGTTTAGTTGATTTGGATCACGTGATCACTTAGATGATTAGAGGGATGTCTGTCTAAGTGGGAGTTCTTAAGTAATATGATTAATTGAACTTTAATTTATCATGAACTTAGTCCTGATAGCATTTTACAAATTATGTTGTAGATCAATATCTCGCGTTGTTGCTTCCCTATGTTTTATATGTGTTCCTAGAGAAAACGAAGTTGAAAAATGAGAGTAGCAATGATGTAGACTGGGTCCGTAATCTGAGGTTTATCCTCATTGATGCACAAAAGAATTATGTCCTTAATACACCGCTAGGTGACATACCTATTGCAGGAGCAGATGCAGACGTTATGAACGTTTGGCTAGCTCAATATGATGACTACTTGATAGTTTTGTGCACCATGCTTAACGGCTTAGAATCAGGACTTCAAAAGACGTTTTGAACGTCATGGTCCATATGAGATGTTCCAGGAGTTGAAGTTAATATTTCAAGCAAATACCCAAGTTGAGAGATATGAAGTCTCCAACAAGTTCTATAGCTAAAAGATGGAGGAGAATTGCTCAACCAGTGAGCATGTGCTCAGATTGTCTGGTTACTACAATCACTTGAATCAAGTGGGAGTTAATCTTCCAAATAAGATAGTGATTGACAGAGTTCTCTAGTCACCATCACCAAGTTGCTAGAACTTATTGATGAACTATATTATGCAAGGGATGACAAAAACGATTCCCGAGCTCTTCGTGATGTTGAAATCGACGAAGGTAGTAATCAAGAAAGAGCATCAAGATTTGATGATTGACAAGACCACTAGTTTCAATAAAAGGGCAAAGATAAAGAAAGGGAACTTCAAGTAGAATGACAAACAAGTTGTCAATCCCGCGAAGAAGCCCAAAGCTGGACCAAAGCCTGAAACTGAGTGCTTCTATTGCAAAGGAAATGGTCACTGGAAGCGGAAATGCCCTGAATATTTGGTAGATAAGAAGGATGGCAAAGTGAATAAGGGTATATTTGTTA
This sequence comes from Triticum aestivum, assembly GCF_018294505.1. NCBI lineage: Eukaryota > Viridiplantae > Streptophyta > Magnoliopsida > Poales > Poaceae > Triticum > Triticum aestivum. Next base: position 507,205,840 of record NC_057813.1, read on the forward strand.
TAGATGTCATTGATGTGTACCTTACTAGTGTTTATAGTAGCCCTTGGGTATTTGATACTTGTTCGGTTGCTAAAAATTAGTAACTCAAAACAGGAGTTACATAATAAACAGAGACTAGTTGAGGGTGAAGTGACGATGTGTGTTGGAAGTCATTCCAAGATTGATATGATCATCATCGCACACTCCCTATACTTTTGTGATTAGTGTTAAACCTAAATAAATGTTATTTGGCGTTTGCGTTGAGCATGAATATGATTTGATCATGTTTATTGCAATACGGTTATTCATGTAAAGTCAGAGAATAATTGTTGTTCTGTTTACATGAATAAAACCTTCGATGGTCATACACACAATGAAAATAGTTTGTTGGATCTCTATCGTAGTGATACACATCTTCATAATATTGATGCCAAAAGATGCAAAGTTGATAATGATAGTGCAACTTATTTGTGGCACTGCCGTTTGGGTCATATCGGTGTAAAGCGCATGAAGAAACTCCATAAAGATGGATTTTTGGAATCACTTGGTTATGAATCATTTGATGCTTGCGAACCGTGCTTTTTGGGCAAGATGAATAAAATTCTGTTCTCCGGAACAATGGAACGAGCTATTGAGTTGTTGGAAATAATACATACCAATGTATGCGGTCCGATGAGTGTTGATGCTCGTGGTGGGTATTGTTATTTTCTGACCTTCATAGATGATTTGAGCAGATATGAGTATATCTACTTAATGAAGCACAAGTCTGAAACGGTTGAAAAGTTCAAAGAATTTCATAGTGAAGTGGAAAATGATCATAACAAGAAAATAAAGTTTCTATGATCTGATCGTGGAAGAGAATATTTGAGTTATGAGTTTGGCCTTCATTTAAAACAATGTGGAATAGTTTCACAGCTCACGCCACATGGTGCGACCTATGATGTATCTTACCGATTTACCACTATTGTTTCGGGGTTATGCATTAGAGACAGCTGCATTCACTTTAAATAGGGCACCATCAAAATCCATTGAGACGACTCCTTATGAACTATGGTTTGGCAACAAACCAAAGTTGTCGTTTCTTAAAGTTTGGGGCCGTGATGCTTATGTGAAAAAGTTTCAACCTGATAAGCTCGAACCCAAATTGGAGAAGTGCGTCTTCATAGAATACCCAAAGGAAACTGTTGGGTACACCTTCTATCACAGATCCGAAGGCAAAATATTCGTTGCTAAGATGGATCCTTTCTAGAGAAGGAGTTTCTCTCGAAAGAAGTGAGTGGGAGGAGAGTAGAGATTGATAAGGTAATTGTACCTTCTCCCGAATTGGAAAGTAGTTCATCACAGAAATCAGTTCCAGTGATTGCTACACCAATTAGTGAGGAAGCTAATGATGATATCATGAAACTTCAAATCAAGTTACTAAAAAACATCGTAGGTCTTCCAGAGTACGGTCTGCACCAAAGTGGTACGGTAGTCCAATTCTGGAAATCATGTTACTAGACCATGATAAACCTATGAACTATGAGGAAGCGATGATGAACCCAGATTCCGTGAAATGGCTTGAGTCCATGAAATCTGAGATGGGATCGATGTATGAGAACAAAGTGTGGACTTTGGTGGAGTTGCCCGATGATCGGCAAGCCATATGGTATAAATGGATCTTTAAGAGGAAGACAGACGCTGATAGTAGTGTTACTATCTACAATGCTCGACTTGTCGCAAAAAGTTTTTCGACAAGTTCAAGGTGTTGAATACGATGAGATTTTCTCACTCGTACCGATGCTTAAGTCTAACTTAATCATGTTAGCAATTGCCACATTTTATTAAATCTGGCAAATGGATGTCAAAACTGCATTCCTTAATGGATTTATTAAAGAAGGGTTGTATATGATAAAACCAGAAGGTTATGTCAATCCTAAAGGTACTAACAAAGTGTAAAAGCTCAAGTGATCAAAGCATATAGTTTTATATAGACTTGCAGTGAAGCCTGTATTTACAAGAAAGTGAGTGGGAGCACTATAGCATTTCTGATAAAGTGTATGTGAATGACTTATTGTTGATTAGAAATAATGCAGAATCTTCTGTAAAGCATAAAGGAGTATTTGAAAGGAGTTTTTCAAAGAAAGAGCTCGGTGAAGCTGCTTACATATTGAACATCAAGATCTATTGAGATAGATCAAGATGCTTGATAAGATTTTCAATGAGTACATACCTTCATAAGATTTTTAAGTAGTTCAAAATGGAACAGTCAAAGAAGGAGTTCTTGCATGTGGTTCAAGGTGTGAAGTTGAGTAAGACTCAAAATCCGACCATGGCAGAAAATAGAAAGAGAATAAAAAGTCATTCCCTATGCCTTAGTCATAGGTTCTATAGAGTATGCTATGTTGTGTACCAGACCTATTATATACCTTCTTCTGAGTTTGGCAAGGGAGTACAATTTTGATCTAAGAGTAGCTCACTAGACAGCGGTCAAGAATATCCTTAGTGAGGACTAAGGAAATATTTCTCGATTATGAAGGTGATAAAAGAGCCCGTCGTAAAGAGTTACATTGGTGTAAGCTTTTACACTGATCCAGATGACTCTAAGTCTCAATCTGGATATGTATTGAAAATGGGAGCAATTAGCTAGAGTAGCTCCATGCAGAGCATTGTAGACATAGACTATTTGCAAAATACATACACTCTGAATATGAAAGACCCGTTGACTAAACTTCTCTAACGAGCAAAACATGATCAAACCTTAGTACTCTTTGGGTGTTAATCACATAGCTATAAGAACTAGATTATTGACTCTAGTAAACCCTTTGGGTGTTGGTCACATGACAATGTGAACTATGGGTGTTAATCATATACAGATATGAATATTGGTGTTAAATCACATGATGATGTCAACTAGATTATTGACTCTAGTGCAAGTGGGAGACTGAAGGAAATATGCCCTAGAGGCAATAATAAAGTTATTATTTATTTCCATATTTCATGATAAATGTTTATTATTCATGCTAGAATTGTATTAACCGGAAACATAATACATGTGTGAATACATAGACAAACATAGTGTCACTAGTATGCCTCTACTTGACTAGCTCATTAATCAAAGATGGTTAAGTTTCCTAACCATACACATGAGTTGTCATTTGACTAACGGGATCACATCATTAGGAGAATGATGTGATTGACTTGACCCATTCCGTTAGCTTAGCACTTGATCGCTTAGTATGTTGCTATTGCTTTCTTCATGACTTATACATGTTCCTATGACTATGAGATTATGCAACTCCCGTTTACCAGAGGAACACTTTGTGTGCTACCAAACGTCACAACGTAACTGGGTGATTATAAAGGAGCTCTACAGGTGTCTCCGAAGGTACTTGTTGAGTTGGCGTATTTCGAGATTAGGATTTGTCACTCTGATTGTCTGAGAGATATCTCTGGGCCCTCTCAGTAATACTCATCACTATAAGCCTTGCAAGCATTGTGACTAATAAGTTAGTTGCGGGATGAAGTATTACGGAACGAGTAAAGAGACTTGCCGGTAACAAGATTGAACGTATGATGATACCGACGATTGAATCTCGGGCAAGTAACATACCGATGACAAAGGGAACAACGTATGTTGTTATGCGATTCGACCGATTAAGATCTTTGTAGAATATGTAGGAGCCAATATGGGCATCCAGGTTCCGCTATATAGTTCTCGAACCCGTAGGGTCCGCACGCTTAACGTTCTTTGACGATATAGTATTATATGAGTTATGTATGTTGGTGACCGAATGTTGTTCGAAGTCCCGGATATGATCATGGACATGATGAGGAACTCTGGAATGGTCCGGAGATAAAGATTGATATATGGGATAATAGTGTTTGGTCTCCGGAAGGGTTTCGGAATTCACTGGAAGGGGTTCCGGATGTTTCCCAAAATGTTTGGGTATGAGAACTCTTTATTTGGGCCAAAGGGGAAAGCACAAAAGGAAGTTTTGTGGAGTCCAGGGGCCAGACGCTAGGGTCCCTAGCGTCTGGGTCCAGACGCTGGGAACCCTGACGTCTGGCCCTAGAGCCCGAGAAGGATTCTTGCCTTTCGGGTGAAACTGACTTTGTGGAGGCTTTTACTCCAAGTTTCGACCCCAAGGTTCAACATATAAATAGAGGGGCAGGGCTAGCACCAAAGAGACATCAAGAAACACCAAGCCGTGTGCCGGCAACCCCGTCCCCTCTAGTTTATCCTCCATCATAGTTTCCGTAGTGCTTAGGCGAAGCCCTGCGGAGATTGTTCTTCACCAACATCGTCACCACGCCGTCATGCTGCCAGAACTCATCTACTACTTCGCCCGTCTTGCTGGATCAAGAAGGCGAGGACGTCATCGAGCTGAGCGTGTGCAGAACTTAGAGGCACAGTGCGTTTGGTACTTGGATCGGTCGGATCGTGAAGATGTACGACTACATCAACCACGTTGTCATAACGCTTCCGCTTAGCGATCTTCAAGGGTATGAAGATACACTCTCCCCTCTCGTTGATATGCATCACCATGATCTTGCGTGTGCGTAGGATTTTTTTTGAAATTACTACGTTCCCCAAAAATTCGTCCGCGGACTCATGTTCTACTATGGGCTAGATTTCCATGATCTAGCCCCAAATTCCTTCCTCAACATCTCGGCATTCATTGTCGTGTGCGAGGCTTTCCTCCGCATCCCACCCCACTTCGAATTGTGGTTAAAGATCTTCAATGTGAAGCCGAAGGTGGTGGGTGGCCAACACGCATAGTGCGGAGGTGCCATGGTGAGCAAGATGCCCAACGTCACATGGCCCGAAGGCTCCTTCGTGGAGACCATCAAAGGGTGGCAGCAATCGTGGTTCTATATCACAGAACCCTGCGACGCCTCCTGGGCCGCGGCTCCCGAATTCAAGTTTGAAGGCCCAATGCGGCTCACCTCCTAGCTAGAGAAGGGCCTGAATTGGGCTGCGTCGGACAAGCTGACAGCACTACAGACACACATCCAGAGCATGGTGGACAAGAATATCAAGCTTGTCAACATGATCCAGGTGATGCTAGTTCGCCGGATCCTTCCATGCCAAAGCCGGACCTGTAATTTGTGGGAGTTCGATCCGGCCGAGCACTAGACCCCGCAACATTTCTTCGGCATCATGCACGAAGGCATTTGGAAGTTGCTCTTGAAGGACAATGAGACGTGGCCGAAGGAAACCAAAGACCGTGGGTACAACCTGACCCATCCCGCCAGTCCGGTAAGTTTTTCGCATTTCAAGGTGAATCCTTCACTTACTTATTCTGGGAACCTCCTATTTATTTTTGCAGGGCTGGACAAAGAAAGTGGAGCGGATCAAGTGTCCAGCTCCGCTGCCCGAGGAACCGGACATCCCGCTTCTGACGAAGATGCTGGTTCCGGCGCCCTACCAGGTGCCGGAGAAGAAGGCCAAGGGGAAGGCCAAGGAAACCAGAAGCGGTCTCCGTCGCAAGGGTGCTTCATACATGACGTCCAAAGACACCAAGACTCACTCCTCCGCCGCCGGGGATGAAGAGGAGGAAAGAAACTCTCCCCCTGAGGGGGGAAGGAAGAAGAGGGCGGCCTCCACAAATCTGGAGGCACATGCGTCCAAGAAGGGGAAGGGTTCCCTCGCGGATAACTCTGCGTGGGACGTTGACAACAGCCCAGAGCGGCGCCCCCGAGACAAGCCCCTGGCTGAATCGTGAGTCCTCAAAAACCCGGATGCATTCAGATATGCGGACTCTCTACTTCATAGTCTTAACATGTTGAATCATGCATTTGCAGTCCGGCTCGGTCCGACCTTGAGCAGTCCTCATCTTCGGGGAATTCGCTGGACCCGAAGGCGATGGACAGCGGGTCCCTTCTGGCGGCCTCCTCTCCCAAGGCCATGGATGACACCGAGGTGTTGTCCCGAAGGATCCCAGTCCAGGGAGAGACTAAGAAGGCTGTCAGGGTGGCGCCGGAGGGTGAAACCTCAGCCGCTGGAAACATTCGGGAGCAAATCCCCATGGAGACTGGCGATGGGGGCCATATTCAGTTTGGCCCCAGCCGAATACGGTCCCAGAGACCTATGCGGCTCCGAAACCTGGCAGCAGCCTCCTTCAAAAGGAGGAGGTGCGCCAATTCCGTCGGTGACCTCTGTCCAGCCAGAGGCGCCGGACACTCTAATGGAAGCACTACAAAGTGCTTCCATTGTTGAGGAACACGGTACCCAGGTTGAGAGGATTCAATCCACGAAGAGCGTACTGACCGAAGCCTGCACAAGACTTCTAACAGGCTTTGAGGTAAGCAACACAATTATGTAAAAATAATGTCACAGTATAGGCAGTAGCCCCTGAGACACTGTTCGGTGTTCGAAAAGAAAAGCCGGACAGGGGATCAAACAAGTCTCGTAGGAGACTAACCAGATGAGTCAATGTGAACAAGCAGGCGTCGTTACTGGCTGCGACCTCCATACTGTTGAGGTTTCCGGACTGAAGCAGAGACTGGGCCGGGCCGAGGACGAGCTCGGCCGCGTGAAAAAACAGCTACAGGATAAACAAGGTATGCAATGACCTTCCGTATATCAGAAAGGATAGATGATTTGTAATGACCGTAGTGCCATTTTATTTGTAGGAGCAGTGACCAAGGTGGAGGCTCTCAAAAAGGAGCTGGTCGAGGCTAAAAATAAAGTGGCAAAGGAGCAAGCCGCCCGTGAAGAACATGAGGCCAGGGTTAACGAGGTACAGCAAGAGCTCTAGGACGCCATTAAGAAATGTGAATCCTTGGAGTGCGATATTGCAGATAGAGAGATCGAACTCACCAAGGCTCGCCAGAGCACGCAAGATGCCTGGGTGGAAGCCTAGGGCGCCCTCCAGGAAATCCAAGAGGCCAAGAAAGTTACTGCGGGTAAGGCATTCATTATGCAAAGCAAATATGTGAAGAAGAGGTATCTCTTACTAACACGGATTTCGAGTTATCCAGGGGCGTTTGCGAATCTGCCGCGCAGTCTTTCCGACGATGCGGAGTTCTTCTGAGCCAAAGTGTCACGACCGGGTTTTCCGGGTAATAAATTTCCAGAAAAGACCGTCGTGCTCATCAGCCCCAGGATTACTGTTAGCTGATGAGGCTCCAACTTGATACAGAAATTCCAAGCAGAAAACAAAATATGTAGTACAAGGCCATTCTGGCCTGTGAGTACAACAAATGGTTTCTAGTGCTTGATGGCGGAAGCGGGTTGTGAAACATCAGTGTCTATGGGACTCCATTTCCCACGGGAACAGCTGACCAGGTTAACTCCTATCTTCGCGAGGCTGCTATCTCCATTACTTAGTTTTCGGGGCTGTCATCGCGTCGCTCCTCTTCCTGCAAGAAAATCTGGCCAAGACAATAGCCAGGGACAAGCCAGTGAGTACTTTGAATGTACTGCAAACATTATGAACACAGGTATAATATAACAATGATGTGCTGAAAATATTTTATGCTCATGACGTCAGTCACAAAAGATAAATAAATCTCTGATGCGTGCAAGCAAATTATTTATAAAATTGCAATAACATAGTAGTATTAAAAATTATGAAATAAATAACAAGCAAAGCCACAGTCGGGCGTCTTAGCGACACCACATAAAGGGCTTTAAAAAGAAATGCCACAGTCGAGCGTCTGAGCGACACCACATAAAGGGCTTTAAAAGAAATGCCACAGTCGGGCGTCTGAGCGACACCACATAAAGGGCTTTAAAAGAAATGCCACAGTCGGGCGTCTGAGCGACACCACATAAAGGGCTTTAAAAGAAATGCCACAGTCGGGCGTCTGAGCGACACCACATAAAGGGCTTTAAAAGAAATGCCACAGTCGGGCGTCTGAGCGACACCACATAAAGGGCTTTAAAAGAAATGCCACAGTCGGGCGTCTGAGCGACACCACATAAAGGGATTTAAAAGAAATGCCATAGTCGGGCGTCTGAGCGACACCACATAAAGGGCTTTAAAAGAAATACCACAGTCGGGCGTCTGAGCGACACCACATAAAGGGCTTTAAAATAAACAATCATAGTGAATATCCCGGAGGTAGAACCGTCCCAGAGATACTCGATAATAACAATAATATCACAGGTTAGTCAACAATAATAATAATCATAATTATCACAAGTCACAGGTAGTAGTCCCAGTTCTGGTTAACAGTTTCACCTCCGAAGACCGACACTAAGACCGACACTTGACCCATCCCAGACTATAATCCTTAACCATGGACACAGCTATTCGAATAGGTTTAATCTCTGCAGAGGGTGTACTCTTTACCCACGAGTAACAGATTTCTTTAGTCCATCGGAACTAATTCCGTCTACGGTCTTTTTGTTGAAAACACACCTAACTTGCACACACCAGCTTATCTCACACGTGTCTGCAATCACCCATGAGACCTGTTAAGCAAACTCTAAGTGGGGAGGCTACAACCTCGCGTAGCATGGGATCAAATTTGTATCACGCGCTCTAAGGGGTGGCCTCCCCTCTCGGTCCCAACCGGAAACACCCATGCCCCCGGACCAGGTGGCCTGCCTACCAGCTACAACCGGTATCTTCCACCATGGCCTCTCTGTACGGTGTGTGCTAGAAAGAGGTTGACAACTTACTGGACCGTACTCTACTTGCTGTAGAGACGAGTGGTAGTACGAAATAAGTATGGGGGTTACTGGCACAAGACTCGATCTACGGTCGGCTCAGGAGGTTTCAGTATTCCCTGCATGATTAGCATGACGAATATATTTCAACCAACAGAGTCACCGCTCATATCACCTTGCCATGCCATACCAGACATGACCGTCCCGTCGGAGACCGGCGACAAACTCATGCCTACCCAAGGCAGAGGTTTTCCCGGGTTCCTGCCGGTATGCATGCAAGGCACATGAGGGTGATTATCATCACAAGTGTGTCCATTTCCAACAGCATGGAAATCAATAACATGCACCCATGCATATGATCATATCACATGAAATAACAAGTTTTTCCAAAGTGAGGTGATGTTATGAACGTGTCATCGAACACACAAAAATATTATGCCGGGGTTCAGAATGCTTGCCTTCAATGTGTGGAAAGGCAGGGTGCACTCCAAAACTTGAAACATTTCTCCTCTCTTCAAAAATCCTATTTTAGCAATATAAAAGAATTAACACACAAAATAAAAAAACAGCACCAAAAGTTGTTCTGAAATTTTTTCAAAAAAATCTTAAAACAAACTAGACCAAATTTGAGGAAGGTAGGAAAAAGAATCAACTCATTTGGAGTTATAATTAAAAAGTTATAGCCAGTCAAAGTTCTGGTCAAATCTGTTTTTAAAATAAAGTATAAAGGAAAACGCTTCAGATAGAATACGCTTTCGGTGCAGGGTAAACATACTCGCGAGTTTTACGCTTCCACTTATCCAGCGTGGACGGCGCGCGTCTCACTGACAGTCCTCTTGACACTGCTTGCGTCGGGTGATCTAATGCACCTCAAAATCTAACATGTAATGGTACTACTACAAGTATAGTAGAATTGAGACTTATCAAACGGAAAAATGAATGTTTTTTAGATGAGCCTTATAAACCCTAGTGGGTACGTACTCCGTAAAAACAGATTTTTCCAAAACTAAGTCGCTCCCTTTCATGAATTCTGTAGTATACTCCTCCGTCGATGCTCCCTTTCATGAATTTTGTACTTCCTGTCACCAACATGTGGGACATATAGCAACCGGATCGACGTGTCAAGCACCAAATAACAGTGCAGAACAACAGGGGGGACGCACCCCACTCGTACCGGCCCAGTAGTAGTAATGAGCAATGAGACATCAAATCACAATGCCGCACCTTCCCAGGCAGACGAAGTAACCATTATTTCGCACTTCGGTTCGCCATCATCTCAAACCACGTAGTATTGCTTCTGCCTCAAGAGGGACACGCGCATCGCCTTGGTACATCATGACACATGGGACCGCATGACAGGCCATGCTCCCCCGCCGATTGCTCGGTAAAATCACCTGATTTTTACTATACTTCCTCCGTATCGGTTTACTACATGGCATGCACGTAGTTCTAGGTTGAGAATTTAACTGGCTATATATGTGATGAACAATACTATAGCCTTTTAAAAAATGTATACTTTTGTACAGTAGTACTATCGATGGATTGCGCCATGGAGCAAAAATTGAAATTAAGAAAAAGGTGGTACATATAGAGAGCGCTCGTCGCCAAATTATGCATATAGTACTACTAAAAAAGCTAGTACGTGCTTAATTGGGGTGCTAAACTCTATTAAAGAAATACTAGTAGTATGTACATACTGAAGAGTTAAAGTAACGAGAAGAAACATAACATAGTTCTGCTGGGGGCTCAGCACAACACACCCCTCAAATTAAACTAAGCACACCTGAAATTAAACTATGCAACTAATCCGGTAGACACTGCATTAGAAGTTTAGAACCACCATGAGCAACGACACTGCCACCTTACTCGGAGTCCTCGTCCACGTCCTTGACTTTGTCCTTCTCCCTCTTCCTCTTGGCCGATACTTCTTTGCTTGAACCGCACACTTGGCTGTTGCTCTTCATCCAACCCTTGTAGATATTGAAACAAAGGTAGCCATCCATTGCAGCATAGTGGATGTGGTCTATATCTAGTACATTCTGCTGCCATGCATGACATGAAACGTGTAATGAGGTTTCTCCAGTTTATGGTACGAAGGATGAACCATGGCTCCTGCCAGGGTCAGCATTGAAGGCTGACGAGAGGGTAGCAACCGATTCTTCTGGAGGTCGAAGGGGTTGCCTACAATGAGGCCTATCCAACCCAGGACTTCTTTGTCGTTCTTAAAGTCTATAGTAATGAATTTCACTGTTTTGTCCTTGAGGAAGTTCTTAAATCCTGGCACTCAATGTTGGCATATGGCATATGTGGTAGACCAAGCAAATGTTATGTACGCAAACCTGGATCATGGCGGGCTTCTTCCTCTCTTCGTCCTTTAGATCCTTCTCTCGTCCTAGGACTGTGGTGTACTCAACATCTAGCCCAGTGACCCACTCATCATCTGAGTTTTCGAACATGCGTCTGAAGCGAGAAAGGCATCCTTTCACCGTCGCGGAAGAACGTGTGTAGATGACGTCGAACTCATCGCCGGTGATGGTTCTAACCTTGTACTCACCACCGATCGTGGAGATTTGGGATGCAATGGATTTGGGAGGAGGGTTGGGATTAGTGGAACTGCCGTAATGTGAATGGACGGGACGACTAGGAGCGAACAACTGTAGTATTGAAGGACGTGCGGGGACGAGTAAGAGCGAACTGCCAGCTTGCAAACGGCAGGGTAGTGGATTTCCATTCTCCCATGATACGGGCTTCCGAGAGCCCTTGGATCTGAGATCGAACGGTTGCATGGCGTGATTCTAGACCTATGGGTGAATATCCTATCCTAGAGGGTTATTCTGTAAATTTTCAACAACTTAGCATGCGACTGTTTGATCTCAGATCCAAGGGCTGCCAGCAGCCCGTATCATGGTCGCGCCTACCACGACCATCGTGTCGCTCACGCGGTCGCGCCCTTGGAGATTTAACACGGTGCGTTAGGCTATCTGATGTTGGCATGTCATACATAGTCATCACTTAGTCAGTCATACTACAACAAGGTTGGCTATAAGTGTGTTTTTTTACTTCTCTCCATCTCTTTCTTCGTACTCCCTCCGTCCCATAATATAAGAACGTTTTTGACACTAGTGTAGTGCCAAAAACATTCTTATATTATAGGACACAGGGAGTACTAGTATTTATTGCATTTGCCAAGGAGTGACCTCTTCCAATGAAATGGTGTTGCTAAGTTTGCTTCATTTAATTAGCTATAGACTCAAAATTGTCTTTTCACCTAGGTACATGCGCTTAGCACTATTTCTTCCTTGGGTCACCAAACTAGTCTCTCTCTTCTTGATTAACTTGCCACATCAGACTTTATGCCTATGTGGCAAGCTTAATTAGCACCTGTAGGAGCAAGTAAAAGTAAGCACAATAGTGTGCCTTACATGGCATTTTTGCATATGTGGAGGAAAGAGAGGCAAGGAAAAAGTGGAGAAGTGGGCTCTCATGCAAGAGCCAGCCTCTAATACATGGTGGAGCATTGGGAGAGGCACCTGTATGGAGGTGGTCAGGAATCAGGAGACTTACGCCGGTCGTAGCGCCGCAGTTAAAATGATAATGGCAAGTCAAATCACGTGGCCCCACCTGTCCAGGAGTAACTCGATGTCAAATCACACAGCCCTACGTTTATAGCAGCCTACTCCCTTGTCTTCTCGCGTCTCTGTCGAACCGACTAGGTGGAACTGCCCCGCCGCCTACCCCACAGGAAAAGCCCCGCCCTTGAATTTTAAATACAACTACATCCGCTTAACAATCCAATGATATACTTTTTGTGACATAATAACTCATATTTAGTTAGTCAAATGGATGCCCTAGAACTACGTGCAGGCCCTATAAACCGAGACGCCTAAAAATAAAAAACCGAGACGGAGAGGGTAGTTCAGCATGTATCTTTTTAGATCAATATAGTCGGGATTCACCAAGGAGAAAAACCAAGTGGTAGGTTGCTCCTGTCGTGTTGGCGTAGCAACTCAAGCAGGGTCAGTCCGCACACGAAGTGGCGACACACTTAACAGGACCCCTTTGGCCGACATGTGGCTCATCCACCGTCTTGTTCCACGTGCGATGCACCAAATTACAGTTCGGAGCAGCGGTTGGAATTGGAGGCACCCCGGTCGTATCGCCATAGTAGTAGAAAATGAGCGATGAGGGGTCAAATCACAAAGCCCCACCTTTCCCGCATTAAGCTGGACGGACGAAGCAACCATCATTTCACTCTAGGGCACAAGAGCATAAAGAAAAGAGAAAACAATGATGCGTGCGGCAGTTACCTAGGGCACCCTAGGGTAGGGGTCTCCACTACAGATCCTTTTTTTTGAAAGCGCCTCCACTACAAATCGGCTTCTCCCTCGTCCTCTTGAAGAAAACCAATGATGAGTGCGGCAGTAGGGTTTGTAGGAGTACTACGGCATGTGGCGCCACGTCGTAGTAAACGGGTTCGATTCGACGCCTTAAATATGTGTGGGCCGCTTGGTTTTACGGGAACGAGGAAACATTTTGGGTTCGAGGACCAGTGGAGATATAGTGCGTACAAAAAATTGTGGACGTAGGTTCGACCGAAAAGCAATGATGCATGGGCTCTGCATTTTGATATATCCGGGGCCGCGTGAAATTTGATACTCTACTCAAAACTAGTAAGATACACATGTATTGAACAAATGAGATTTTGAAACCAAATTATGAATAAATACACACTATAGCATGTAAAGCTTTGAGCCATATATGCATGATGTAGATGTTCGTTTAGTTCTTACAGTTCATTTCATTCAAAATCAATTAGTTTTATAAAAATGTTAAGATTCATGGGGTTGTGCATTGTAAATCATAAAGTAAAGAACAAATAATGGCAATTCATTTAGAAAAAAACAATCAATTATGATACAGAAGATTCTAGAACAAAGGAGAAGGTCTTGTGTTTTCAGGTTTGTGCATTATGCTTAAGTTCAACCATGGAGTCTTCTAAATTGTACATGTGGTAGATCTGGGGGAATGTTGGTGATATCCAATGACCAATAGTGCTCGGATTTGCTGATCTCTACACTGTCGGATTAGCTTCATCCAGTGACCATCTTTCAAAGTTATTGGCACACTATATAGTACTTGTGCCATAGTTGCATGTTTTGGAAAAAAGCTACTAATGGGTTGTAATAGCTATTTAGGAATAGAAGATGTATACATGGAAGTTGTAGGGAAAGAGATGACATGGAGAATCTCAATTCCTATGAGTAGGTATTCGAAAAGAGATGTCATTTGGTTCACATCATAGGAACTTTTCTATTGAATCTAGAGATGATATGTATCTCAATTCCTATGAGGAGGGATTAGAAAAGAGATGTAATTTGGTTCGTATCATAGGAACTTTTCTATTGAATATACGCTAATGTTTATTTTCCTTTGAAATTAAGGGAGTATAGGAATCCATTCATATGAACCAAGTGGCTCTAAAGCTATAGAAATGATATCATGTTTATTTTCTTTGAAATGTGGAGTATATGAATCTATTCCTATGAACCAATTGGCTCTAAAGGAAAAGATCCTATAAAAATCATATCATATAGAGTTCCTATGATATTCCTCGACACTAAAGGATGGTTGAAATTGCTGTGGGTGATATGATGGTCTTTCTTTGTAGACTCCTCACCCATCTTTATAGTTACCTTTCGAAGATGAATGAAATGATATATATACAGGGTATTCTACATGTGCAATTTGGTACACAAAAACTCGGTAAAGTTTGCGAGGTTTGAATTTTCAATAAAGCTATATGCACTGCATTTCGGAACAGAGCGAGCATACGACAGTTGCTAACACTCACATGGAAGATTTGTATGTAGGAGGAGTGGCTGTTCTGTTAAATGACATGGCAAAACTGACACTGTCGGATGCCGATCTAACGGTTCTTACGGCGTTCGTCAGGAAAAGGCTTGTGGCGAACGTTTGTCGGATAATGATTTACAGACACATGCATTGCATTGATACATGCCACCCTCTCTCTCACGCACATGCACCCTCATGAGTCACGACTCTCCCGAGTTCTCTCGCAGACTCACACGCCGCACCCATCGTCTATCTGCAGGTAGACGTCACGCACATATGTGCTCTTCACACCCTACCCTCTGAACTTCTAAAAAACAAAAGACAGCATGCACATTTTATTTTAGCTCACACGTCACACACTTACACTATTACTCTTGCGGCGAACGTTCTTTGGGCATAGTATATTGTACTCTCACGAAGAGAAACGGTGCACGCACGCTCTAGTTCTCTCACACCCGCTCGCGGGTACACGTAGGAGCGCATTTTTTTGAAGCTGGTGCAACAAAATCACTCCACTATATATAAAAGCAGGAGCCTTAGCGCATGCTTTACTAGGGTTCCTCTCATTCACTCTGTCATGCTCTCCAGATCTAAGCAAGACATAGGTGGCCACACTCTCTCTCAGCTCAAGGCTGGTCACAAATCCGGCCGGAAAACCTCGATCGGGGCAGGGGTGTAGGTGCATCGTTCATGCTGTCGTCGGTGGCGAGGGAGGAGACCAACGGCTGCCCGCGCGTCCCGATTGGCGGCCGTGCCATTCTCTCCAAGAGAGTACCGACACGGGAGGGCCTCTGACCCCTTCTTCCTCCATGCGGTATTGTGGCCAAGATCCGGCCTCCCGACACTGTCTTTGCCACATGCCAACGACCCTCAGGTATATATTCCTTCGAATCGTGCCTTGCTCTACAACCCCAGCTCCCTTCGTGTGGATCCTTTTCTACTTCCATCCGCTGTTCCAAAGCCACCTAGACTTCTACTATTATTAGAGGTAAAGCTAGTTCATACAATCGACTCTAAGCGTTGGTTCAAACAGGGAAGAAAGTGGGAAAGTTGTAGCATGAATCTAGGACTTGGTTCTAAGAGGAAACGGGAGAAAGTAGTAGATACCTGCTGTCCCTACGCCCATATCGCTACTGTTAATGTAAAATCACATGAAGCATTAAGCAATTCCACCTAATGTCACTATAAGTAATGGTCTAGTTTCGTCGATAAATTGAAGCAATGCCACGACCATTTTATGAAGTGCTTCCGTCTTGATTTATTTCCCATGAATTATGTTTTTGCAGTTACACTTAAATCTCACACCGCTAACATTGCTTCATCCCAGTGGCACTACACAAATTTGATTGCACATTTACTGACCATGTGCTACTCTCATGACAGTAATACTAATGCTATTGTTCTGCATGTTAATCTAGTGGCATTGTTGATGTGATGTGATGCTACTTACTTAAGGACTCTTCATACTGTCAATCTAGTGACAATTATAACACAATAGATGCTGTTGTTAATCAATAGCCACTGCAAATATCTGTCACTGTTTAAATAACCGTATTTCATATTTGCGCAAACAGGGATGTCTGTCTCCATATCGTTTTGGGATGTCTGTCTCCGTATCGTTTCTATCCGCGCAATCAAAAGCACACACCTCAGTTTTAGTTCAACTGCACAAAATGAGATAGCTATCCCTCGTTGTCGCCGTCTAACCTCCCGTCTTCAATGTATCCCTACATTGGTAGTAACTAAGGTAGAATGACCAAAGCCATCTAAAAGAAGCTGATTCGTTTTACTTCCTGATTGCAGTGCAGGGACGAGCGAAAACAACTGCATCCTAGTCTGGAATGCACTTTCTACCAGTTCATCCATGGACCGAGGACTAGCTGGCACGGCTGCACGGCGGTTTTTTGGACAGGTGCACGGACAAGAGGCATTGTGGTCTTCTTATTTATGCAAATAACGATGCTTAAATTTAGTGGAATGCACAAGAATTTCACCTGGTCAGTACACTGCATGGTTCAGTTCAGCATTCCAGCTGAGACCACAATTATAATTGGTTATTCTGGAATGAGAGAACCTAACCCTGGATGGTGGCAACAAGAAAAAACCAGAGTGAACTCCAGGAAATTTAAGCCTGCCGGGAGGCCCTTTGCTCAGAGAAGCCTTGCTTGTTTTTTCCTGATTTGTAAACCTTCTCACAACTTTGTCTTTTGCTGTGAACTAGTATATGTTTGTTATGTTCTATGAATCATTGAGATGTATAAAATTGCTTAACTTATGCTTTTCAAGTTTTTTATGAAGACGAGTTTAATGTGAGTGTTCCACATGAGCCCTGGACTAACGTGTGAACGTTTGGAATTTATTACATTGTGGCCTCAATTAACTGCATGAACCACTGTAACAAGATACATAGTTGCTTATATGTCAGACAGCAGATTGTTGATTGTTAGTTGGTTCATAGCCTGGTGTTTAAGCGAGCTGAGCCAATGTGCCGTGTTTTGCAGAACTGCTTACAAGTGGGGTAGCACCAACAGTGTTTACAAGTACTTATGTATACGTCGGTGCACAGTTCTCGAACGAGTGCTCTATTTCATCAAAACACACACTGCTCGTATGATAAACCGTGACAACTTATGTCTTATCATGCCATTTTCATGAAAAAACTAGTGAGGACGCATCTGTTTCGGCAATAATTACGATGGTTCTCACATGATTCACGAGCACAGAAAAGTAGCAGCAATTCCCATAGACGGATTCAAACAGAGTACTAGCCCCAGAGGGGTCAATAACAGGCAAGGTTCGGATAATTAGACACAATCCAAACTAATATTAAACACTAGCTGGGGCAACTATTTCATGCCTCGATCTAATTTGGGCTAGACACAAGACGAACCTTGCCATGAACATCATCGAGGACGTCCCACAGCAGGTCAATCCTATGAACCTTCATGAAGACAACCTTGTGGACTTGCCACTGACAAACTTGTTTGTGGAGGCATGCCATGTCATCTTCCAGCGTAAGCTTGACAAGAACAATATGCCTCACAAACGAAGGAGTAGCTTTGAACTTCTTGTGCTTCAGTACACCCTGGACAACACGCCTGACAACAGTGAGGCTGGAATACAACTCTTCATTGGTATAAACACAAATGGCTTCCAGGATCCAATAGCCTAAGAACTCTGTTTTCCCAGTGCGTATATTCAGGTCATCCGCCTCATAGTGAGTGACATGTACAACCACACAATCCTTGTCTGCATCAGGGCTCTAATTGAAACAGAAACAAATTCTGAATTACTTTTCAATATAAGAAACACAAGTTATTAAAAGCACTATGTATAACATGGCATCGAAGCTAATAAAATTTTGCATTATTAATCACCACATACTTAGATGAAAAACCACAATCGTGATCGGCAAAGAAGGAAATCACCTTGGGTAGCTCAGCGGGGGGGGGGGGGGGGCACATCCTCGAAGGGGGAAAACTGCTCCTATAGTGCCACGAGGGGTGTAACCTCAAATGGGGCGTTGACCTTCTCAGTAGTGGCCGTGAGCGTATCTGGGGTCGGCTCGGTGGCTGCCTCCATCTTATTGGAGCTCTCTGTCTCGTGGGGATCAGCCTCCCAAGTCTTCTCCAATATTGGCAAATCTTTGCCTAGTTCTCCTTGGTCCATCATGAAACTGACGAATACTAGGAGACCACTGAAAGGAAAACACAATCGCAATGATAATGAAACAAGAAAGAGAGTGAGGATCGGTTACTACTTTGCAAAAGTTCTTTTTTTTCTCTGAATGAAACTATACCAACATCACGGATCCGCTTACCTTCCCTTCGTTGGGAGAGAAGAACAGTGGCAGATGCGAGTGTTGCTTTTCTTGAAGACGGTGAGGGAGAAGGGGATTTAGCGAAGAGTGAATGATGGTTGCTTCGTCCGTCAAACTTAGACTGCGGGGAGGTGGGGTTTTGTGATACGACGACTTGTTACTGCCGCGCTACGACCGGGGTGACTCTCCCCCTGCATACTGCCTTCTAATTTGGTGGGTGGCATTTGGGCCCGCGCGCTGCATGGCCCGCATGTCGGTGAACAAAAGTATAACGACATTCAGTAGAGGGAGACGTTTCAATGACCTAGGAGGAGCCAGAAGCGGTAGAGTGTCTCCACTATACTAGTAGTAATTGTTTTTCTGGGTAGGTGTAGAGTTTCTCCATTGTACTAGTAGTAATTGTTTATCTGGGCCCAAGACAAAACAGCCCATCCACACTAGTAAATAGTAAAATCAATTCAGAAGCCCATATATTTACTGAATGAGAGGCGCTACCCACACCCAGCACCCCCCCCAAAAAAACCCTGGGTGCTCTTCTTCCTCCTCGCTCCCACCCACCTCACGTTAGCTCGCTCCACTCGTACCCCCAAATTCCTCACCTCACTCCTACAAAAACCCCCAGCTCCCCTTCTTCCTCACTCCTACAGAAAACCCCCAGCTCCCCTTCTTATTCGCTCGCACTACAACTTGGCTCGTCATTCGTTACTCTGCTCAAATCCGTGAGCGCGACGCGACGCCCTCGAGGAAAATGGAGTCGGCTGACCCCAGCGCCAAGAAGATGAGGCTCCCGCCAGCAGCGACGCCTGTTGTAGATCCCGCACCAGGCAGCGCGGGGAGAAGCGGCGACCCCGCCCCCACCGGATCCCAGGAACCCGTAGAATATCGGGTGGACCGCATCAGCGATCTCCCGGACACCGTCCTTGGGGAGATCATCTCGCTTCTCCCCACCAAGGATTGCTGCTGCACCCAAGTCCTCTCAATTCAGTGGCGCCCTCTACGGCGTGCCGTGCCCCTTAATCTCTACTGTCGTCACCCATCTCTCTTCAATGATTTTGAAATCCCCAAAGCCATCATCTCCTCCCACCAGGACTCCGTTCAAAGTCTTTGCATCCCGTCATGCTACCTGAGCAAGCATACCATGCCCTGCACGGTGGACGTCTGTCTCAAATCCCTTGAATTCACAGAACTACAGCTGCTTGAGTTCTACTATTCCCCTGGAAATCACATACCACATACCGAACACCATGAACTTGTTCCCTCAACACCGATGTCCATCTCGCGGTTTTCCTCCTCTCTCCACACTGCCACCTTTGCACTGTGCTACCTACCAGACAATCTGGTACTAAACCTTCGAATCCCATTTCTCAAGAAACTTTCACTTGTGTGGGTTCCTATATCGGAGGCCTCATTGCACACCATAATCCACTCCAGTTGCCCTGCCCTGGAGTGCTTGGTGCTTGTCGCCTAACCTTGTAAGAATTGGAATTTCTTTTGATAGAAGGCAGCTCATCATCCAAGATGTCCCTTCACTTCAAAGGTTGATCCTTGATTCTAGTTATTCACCGTTGCATATAACCGTCCTCTTTGCGCCTGAACTGGAGACCTTGGGTGTAATACATGATCTTTGTGCTCATTTCAATATGGTGTTTGGCTCCACAGTTCTTCACGTACTTTATATTATCATCTACACTTCTAACCATAAGCTGCATATTAAAATTCTGCGCATAATTTATATATCATCTTGGAGTACACATTTTGTACTAATGTTATGTTCTATGCTCAATGAAGAGTTACTCCATGGATGGCCTATCAATGGTGCTAGATTCTGTCAAGATCTTATATATCCAAATGAATAGTTTTGATATGAACAAGATTATTGGCTTGCTGCAATGCTTTCCATGTCTGGAGAAGTTGTATATAATGGTGATAATTTCACACACATTGGAAGCCCGCATATAGTGTACTAGAATTAGCCGTTCAGTTGTTGCTCTTTCAACATTCTTCTTTTAGACCTTAACTGTTTTCAATCTTCATGTCTATTTAGGCAACAGGATGGGGTAACAAAGTTATAACCAATCGGTGGATTCGTAAGTATCGGGATTTTCTCACTTCTCATGAGATTCGATTGAAGACAATAACGCTAACCGTGCAAACACAAGATTTGTCACATTCTTCCTGCTGAATGCGAGGTTACTATTGTCCATCAAGCTTAAGTTTATCAGCAGCATGGTTTTAACGGATGGGTATGTCAAAGAGCAAAAAAAGGAGTTTCAGGTGGGCAAAAGAGCTTTTGAACGTGCCAGGCTTCTATTTACAACATATTGTGGTCATAATCCAGTAAATTTTACGACCCAGGATGTTCATTCTAAGGACCTGACTGATCCATTTGACTATGACTGCCGAAAATAGTGCTGGAGTTAGATGTTGTTCCCTTTTCAATCTGGTTTTTTTGTAAACCTGATGAACAACTAACCCTCGTGCTTTTGTACGGTTTGTAAGCTGGGGTTAGATGTTCCTGCCCTTTTCAACTTGGTTGTGACTGTCATATTTTCTTTGAAACAAGGCAAATGGCTTGTCATTCGTTTAATTTAGAGTGAAATATTGTAACAAATCCCAACCAAGGGAAATAAAATCACTCTCGCCGGCTGCTTGAGCTCACTGTGCATTACAGAAGCCAAGTGATTAGCCCCCACCAGCACCCACAAACTTATTTCGAACTAGAACATCAAATGGGCTGTAAATTTTCATAGGAAAGGCTGCATGACCGTGGCAGATTTGGATTCTGACATTTGGTACGCGCGAGGAAATAGCCTATCCAAGGTGGTGTCGACTTACTAGACAGTCAACAAACGATTCTGCCTACCAGCCGTTGGATTCTGCCTCCCATGGCTGGCTGCGCCTCCGCCGCCCTACCGTACATATCCTCCAACGTTGGCCAGTCCCTCCCTCTATTCCCCCACACGTCCTGTTATTCTCTGGCAACGTCAGCCCCAACACGCACCCGCGCCTAAACCAGTAAACCGTCATACTCCCCTCCGCCTGCGACTGGACCGGCGCATCTTCCACGGCTCCTGTTTGTTTCGTCCAAGGCCTCGCCGTCGTCCTCCGCCTTGCGGCCTTGGTTTGCCCTCCGTGCGCGGTGCGCCACCCTCTTGCATTGTCAATGTCGTCAATAACCGAGAGGAACAAGGAGATGACTGTACGTGGAGAGGATGACAATAGGGACCCACCAGCGTCATGGCAATACACAAGCAAGTGCCTCTATATTACAAGCCCAAAATATGGTTCCTCCTAATGGTTGTACATCTGGGGCTCACGCCATTATCAACGTAGTCAATAAATGAGAGAATTACACTACGAGTGGCTGACACCAGGGACCCAGCATGTCGCACAGTTTTTTTTTGAGGAACAAGCAGTTGTTATTTATACTAGTTTTAGCGACGGATCAGGGTAACAACGGGGCTGTGCGGGGGCTGTGGCCCATCTAGTCAGGGTTTTATTTATGTTTGCCACATCATGATCCCAGTTGTGTTTTTTTCTTGCTGAAAATGGCTAGCCGAGTTCTATTTTTTTTAAGAAATACCCAAACAAGGCCTACTTGCTTTATCGGCCCTACTGGGCTGCAAATCTTTCAAGACAAGGAGAGTTTCATTCGGTTTGCCCAGAAATGGGTTGTACATTTTTAAAACACATCAAACCGGCAGTTAGTTTCAATTTTTTTTTCATTACAAGATCTTAAATTCCATTGATTTTTATGCATGGACAATTATTTGGATTTTATATTTATATAAATTATTTTTCAAAATAGTTTGAATGTGAATCGATTTTTCTGGATTAAAAACAGTTGACCGCACTGAAATATGCAAAATTTTGTATAGTTTTTAACCGTGGCCACAATATGGGGTGTAATGTTAACAAAAAGAAGATGTTCTCCAACAAAATTCTTAAGAATTAGCAAATGGGCTGTACATTATTAGAAATAATGGCAGATGGGTTGTATGTTGTTTTCCCCAGATTTGAGTCTGACTTGTGCGCCTACTATAGGTTGACGTGTATGTTTTCATAAAAAAAAGGTTGATGCACACACAACGCCCGGTCAACTCAGTCAACACACGAGAGCAGTGACTATTGGATTTCCATCCAACGGCTATCGTGCTTCTTCAATCTCTGCTCTTCATGCTCCAGCCGCTCAAACAAGCGCCAGCGGGACTGCCTGCTCCATCCTCCCGCGGCCGGCTATGCTGCCGCACAGGCCTCACGGCCCCACCTTACTCCCATTGCTGGCCTAGCCATCCCTCTACGCACCCACACATGTTGTTATTCTCCGGCGATGGGGGATGAACCAGTAAACCCTCATACTCCTCCGCGTGGGAAACAACTACCGAGTATTCACTGGCTCCGTGTCGTTCCCTTCCTAAGCCTCATCGTCGTCCACCGCCCTGGTGCTCTCGGCGCGGCCTGGTTAACGTGGTCAATGAACGACATCCATCGGAAGTGGACTGTACGTGGAGAGGTTGATAGCTGGGTCCACGCCCGCATGCAAGGAAATGCCTCCTTATAACGCGCAAAATAATGATTCCTCCACCTGACAGCTAGGACCCACAGGAAGGGCCTCTGTATTTCGCAAAAAAAACGTTTCCCCCGCTGACAGGTCGGACCCACCAGCTATATCTTCACACGCAAGGAAGTGCCTCCTTATTACGCCCAAAGAAATGAATACCCCCTTGCTAGCTGGGACCCACCATATTGTTGGGCTGACTTGTGGGCCTACTAAGTTGACGGGGACGGAGGGCTTTGTCAACTTATTCAACGACCATAGTGCTTCTTCTACCTCTAGTCTTCTTGCTCCAGCCGCCCAAAGGAGCACCGGTCCTGTCGCCTACTCCTGCCTCCCGTGGCCGGCTGTGCTACCATGGAGGCCTCACCGCCCCCATACTACTCCCACCACTGGCCAGGCCATCCCTCCACTCACCCACACCCCCTGTTATTCTACGGCGACGGCAGCCTCACACCGCAGCCGAACCAGTGAACGCTCGTACTCCTCTCCGCGTAGGCATCCATTGCCGCCTCTTGCCCGGCTCCGCGCCGTCCCCTTCCTAGGCCTCGCCGTCGTTCACCGCCGTGGTGCTCTCGGTGCGGCGTGGTCAATGTGGTCAATGACCGACTTCCATCGGAAGAGTACTATACGTGGAGAGGCTGACAGCTGGGTCTATGGCAGCCGCAAGGAAGTGCCTCCTTATTACGAGGAAAGTAATTATTCCTCCACCTGACAGCGGGGACCCACCGGAAGGGCCACCAGTATTTTGCGAAAAAAAACATTTCCCACTGACTGCTGGGATCCATCGGACGGGCCACCGTATTTCGTGAAAAAAACGTCCCCCCCGCTATCAGCTCGGACCCATCGGTAGTGCCTCCTTATTACGCACAAAAAAATGAATACTCCCCCGGCTAGCTGGGACCCACCATGGTGGGAGGCTAACTTGTGGGCCTACTAAGTTGACGGGGACGAAGGGCTTTGTCAACTTAGTCAATATGAACAATTCTAGCTCGAGTGACCATAGGATGTCCATCCAATGGCCATAGTGCTTCTTCAACCTCTAGTCTTCTTGCTCCAGCCGCCCAAAGCAGCACCGGTCGTGCTGCATGCTCCTGCCTCCCGTGGCCGGCTGTGCTACCGCAAAGGCCTCACCGCCCCCTACTATTCCCATCGCAGGCCAGGCCCTGCGGCGACGGCAGCCTCACACCGCAGCCGAACCATTGAACCCTCATACTCCTCTCCGCGCGGGCTTCCACTGTCGCGTCTTCCCCGGCTCCGTGTCGTCCCCTTCTTAGGCCTCGCCGTCGTCCACCGCCGTGGTGCTCTCCGCGCGACGTGGTCAACGTGGTCAAGGAACGACTTCCATCAGAAGAGTACTGTACATGGAGAGGCTGACAGCTGGGTCCACGGCCACAACCCAGTTTTTTTGTGATTTGCCAAGTAAGTCGCTTTGTCAGGCCTGTTGGGCTGCAAATCATTCGGCTGGCCGAGAAAATGGCCCATCAGTAATGAGAAATGGGTTGTACATTTTTAAAACACATCAAACTGGCAATTAGTTTCAAATATCTTTTTTTTCATTTCGAGATTTTAAATTACATTAATTTTTATGCATGGAGAATTTGTTGGATTTTATATTGATATACATTTACTTTTAAAATCAGTTTGAATGTGAGTCGAAATTTCACGATTAAAAACAGTTCAGACCGCACCGAAATATGCAAAATTTCATATAATTTTTTAACCATGGCCACAATATGGGCTGTAATGCTAACAAAAAGAATATGGGCTCCAAAAAAACCTTAAGAATTAGCAAATGGGTTGTAAATTATTAGAAATAATGGCAGATGGGCTGTATGCTGTTTTCCACAGATTTGAGGATTTCCTAAAAAAAGGTTGACGCACAAGCAGTGACTGTTGGATGTCCATCCAACGGCCGTCGTGCTTCTTCAATCTCTGCTCTTCCTGCTCCAGCCGCTCAAACAAGCGTCGGCGGGACTGCCTGCTGCCTCCTCCCCGCGGCTGGTTGTGCTGCCGCGCAGGCCTCACTGCCCCACCGTACTCCCATCATTGGCCTAGCCATCCCTCTACTCACCCACACCTGCTGTTATTCTTCGGTGACGATAGACGAACCAGTAAACCCTCGTACAGTCGTACTCCCCTCCGCGTGGCAAACAACTGTCGAGTCTTCCCTTCCTCCGTATCGTTCCCTTCCTATGCCTCGTCGTCGTCCACCGCCCTCGTGCTCTCGGCGCGGCCTGGTCAACGTGGTCATCGACTGACATGCATCTGAAGTGGACTGTACGTGGAGAGGCCGATAGCTGGGTCCACGGCCGCACGCAAGGAAATGCCTCCTTATTACGTGCAAAATGATGATTCCTCCACCTGACATCAGGGACCCACCGAAAGGGCCTCCGTATTTCATGAAAAAAACGTTACCGCCGCTGACAGCTTGGACCCACTAGCTATACCTTCGCACGCAAGGAAGTG
The DNA here is from genome assembly GCF_018294505.1 of Triticum aestivum. NCBI lineage: Eukaryota > Viridiplantae > Streptophyta > Magnoliopsida > Poales > Poaceae > Triticum > Triticum aestivum. The sequence goes on from NC_057813.1 coordinate 507,231,118, forward strand.
CCTCCTTATTACGCACAAAAAAATGAATACTCCCCCTGTTAGCTGGGACCTAGTATAGTGAGAGGCTGACTTGTGGGCCTACTAAGTTGACAGGGACGGAGGGCTTTGTCAACTTAGTCAATATGCACGATTGTAGCTCCAGTGACTGTACGATGTCCATCCAACGGCCGTAGTGCTTCTTCAACCTCTGGTCTTCTTGCTCCAGCCACCCAAACCAGCGCCGATCGTGCCTCGTGCTCCTGCCTCCCATGGCCGACTGCGATGGGGCGGAGGCCTCACCGCCCCCTACTACTCCCACTGCTGGCCAGGCCATCTGTCTAGTCACCCACACCCCATGTTATTCTGCGGTGATGACAGCCTCACACAGCAGCGAACCAGTGAACCCTCGTAATCCTCTATGTGTGGGCATCCACTACCGCCTCTTCCCCGGCTTCGTGTCATCCCCTTCCTAGGCCTCGCCGTTGTCCACCGCCCTGGTGCTCTCGGCGCGGCGTGGTCAATGTGGTCAAGGAACGGCTTCCATCGGACGTGGACTGTACGTGGAGAGACTGACAGCTGGGTCCACAGCCGCAGCAAGGAAGTGCCTCCTTATTACACGGAAAATAATGATTCCTCCACCTGACAGCTGGGACCCACTGGATGGGCCACTGTATTTCGTGAAAAAATGTTTCCCCCGGACTGCTGGGACCCACCAGCCACATCTTCGCACGCAAGGAAGTGCATCCTGGCAAAAAAAATGATTCGCCCCCGGACTGCTGGGACCCACTAGCTACATCTTCGCAGGCAAGGAAGTGCCTGACAGTCGGGACCCACCAGGTCGAAGCGTATGTAGCATTGTCATTCTGGTCATGAACGTGTACATAAATACTGGTCGTTGTAGAGGCGCACACGTGTCGTAGTAGAGGCGCACACGTAGCATGTGCATGTACGTACAGCGGCCAGGGTGCAAGAAAGAAAATATGGCCACGTACGTACATACGGGCAGGGACTCGAACGCCTACTCGCGCATACGTACGGCCAGGGCTCATGTACATGGCTGGGTCGGAACGGATAAACAGCATCGTCGTCGTGTTCATGGGGGGGCAACGGAATGCATCATGTTCATGGGGAGGCAACGAAATGTCTCGTGTTCATCGGGAGGCAACAGAACGCGTGGGAGCCAACCGGCTGGGTCGGAACGGAATGCGTCGTTGTGTTCATCGGGAGGGCTTGGATGGAACATGCGATGGAAACGAGGCCTAGCGTACCGCAGAACGGAGGAAACGGCCTTGTGTTTGACCGGCCACGTTTGAAAGGGGTCATGTTGATCGGGAGGTGTCTGGCGTACCGCAAAACGAAGGAAACGGACCTCCTACGGTCGAAACGGGGGTCCTGTTGACCGGGAGGGGTGTGGCGTACCGCAAAATGGACAAAATGGACCTCCTACGGTCGAAACGGGGGTCCTGTTGATCGGGAGGGGTGTGGCGTACGCAAAACGGACGAAACAGACTTGTGTTGGAGCGCTACGGTCGAAACGGGGGTCCGGTTCATTGGGAGGGGTGTGGCGTACCGCAAAACGACACTCCACGGGATATTGTTCATCTCCATTGTCGACTTCCTCCAGCCTCCATGGGCTACCGTCGACCTCCTCCAGCCTCCACGGGCTCCTGTTCATCCAGCCTCCACTGCGCGCTACTCCACCGGCTACTGTTCAACCACCCCTCCACGGGCACCCCTCCACCGTCTACTGTTCATCCAGCCCTCCACACCATGGGGTCCTGTTCACCCAGAGGCAACGCCACCGCTCACTGTTCATCCACCCCCCCCCCCCCGCAACGCTCACTGTTCATCCAATCGATCGATCGGGTTCAGTTAACAGCCATGGATCGATCGCTCGGGTTCAGTAATGCGTAGCCTGCAGTGCAATCGCTCAGGTTCAGTTAGAGCCCAACGCCTCGCTCGGGTTCAGTTAGAGCCAACGCCTCGCACACACGCGTGTACGTGTACGAGAGAAATGTGCATCGCTCGGCCCCCGACCTCCCACCGTAACCGGGAACTCCCCGAAATTTTCCTCGCCCTCGCTTCTACCACGGTTTTTTCCATCATGGACGGCCCAAAGAATGTCATGCAGCTGCGTCTCCATCCCGCCCAGGACGAAAAGCCCATTTTCTATCATGATTTTTTGTCATAGAAGTAGGAGCCCACCACATCGATGATGATACGGGGTTTTGTCACAATTATCGTCATCAAAGTGTCATACGTATGACAGAAAAAAGTTTCGTTCGACCCAAAATGTCACGGATGTGTCTTTTTTTTGTAGTGGATACTTATGATGAAACTACTTATGTGTGTGATACTACTTTGCCATTAGGTGAATTTCTTGATGAACAACTTGCTAGGGTTACAGAGAATGAAATTATTGAAGATGCTATTATTGATGATAGTGATGATGAAAGTTCTCCCCCTGATTATGAATTACCTGTTGTTCCTGAGGGTTATGTTATGGATGAGGAAGCTGCTAGAGCTATCTTTGCTTGCAAAGATAGATATGATCTTAAAAAGTTATTAGCTAAACGGAAGCAACAATCTCTTAATGCTAGAATGAAACCTAACCTCGCTTTTGCTACTTCACCTATCTGTGTTACTGATAAGGATTATGAATTCTCTCTTGATCATGAAATTATTACTTTAGTTGAATCTGATCCTTTTTATGGCCTTGAATCTGAAACTGTTGTGGCACATCTTACCAAGTTGAATGATATAGCCACCCTGTTAACTAATGATGAGAAGTATCGCTATTATTATATCCTTAAGATATTTACATTCTCATTAAAGGGTGATGTTATGACTTGGTTTAATTCTCTTGATCCTAGTTGTGTGCGTAGTCCCCAAGATATGATTTATTACTTCTGTTCTAAATATTTCCCTGCTCATAAGAAACAAGCTGCCTTGCGGGAAATTTACAATTTTGTGTAAATCAATGAAGAGAGTCTCCCACAAGATTGGGGGAGGCTTCTCCAATTACTTAATGCTTTGCCTCATCATCCTCTTAAGAAAAATTAAATACTTAATATCTTTTATAATGGACTAACTGATGCTTCCAAGGACTACTTGGATAGTTGTGCTGGTTGTGTTTTCAGGGAAAGAATAATCGACCAAGCTGAATTACTATTGAATAGTATGTTAACTAATGAAAATAATTGGACTCTTCCTGAGCCAATTCCTGAACCAATTGAGCCAACTCCTGAACCTATTCCTAAACCCACTCCTAAGAAGAGAGGTGTTCTATTTCTCAGTCCTGAAGATATGCAAGAGGAAAAGAAATCAATGAAAGAAAAAGGTATTAAAGCTGAAGATTTGTTAAGAAGTTACCACCTATTGAAGAAATACATGGTCTTAATATATTGCCTGTTGAAGAACCACATTGTCTTGATAACCCGACACAGGTAGTAAAGGTAAATTCTCTCTATAGATATGGTAAAGTTGAGATCTCGTCTACTAAATTTCATAGCCCATGCTTAGATGAATTTGATGACTTTATGGCTAGACAAGAAAGTTTTAATGCCTACATTGGTAGAGAATTAAAGAATAATTCTTTCGAGATATGACGCTTGAGTGATTATATGGCTAGAGTTAAAGGTGAACTTAAACTCATTAGCAAATATGCTTCTGTGGTTGCCACACAAGCTGAGCAAGTACTTAAAGCTCAAAATGAATTGCTCGATGAACTAAATAATAAAAATGACTTTGCTGTTAGAGTGGCTACTAGAACTGGCAGAATGACTCAGGAACCTTTGTATCCTGAAGGCCACCCTAAGAGAATCGAGCAGGATACTCAGACAAATAATTTAGAGGCACCTAGTTCTTCCAAAAAGAAGAAAAAGAAGAACGATAGGACTTTGCATGCTTCTAGTGAACCTGTTATAGACACACCTGAGAATCCCAATGATATTTCTATTTCTGATGCTGAAACACAATTAGGTGATGAACATGAACCTAGTGATAATGTTAATGATAATGTTCATGTTGATGCTCAACCTAGCAAAAGTAATACTGATGTAGAGATTGAACCTGTTGTTGATCTTGATAAGCCACAATCAAAGAATCAACGTTATGATAAAAGAGACTTTGTTGCTAGGAAGAACGGTAAAGAAAGAGAACCATGGGTTTAGAAACCCATGCCCTTTCCTCCTAAACCATCCAAGACAAAGGATGATGAGGATTTTGAGCGCTTTGCTGAAATGATTAGACCTATCTTCTTACGTATGCGCTTAACTGACATGCTTAAAGTAAATCCTTATGCTAAGTATATGAAGGGTAAATTTCCACCATGCTTTCTAAGTACACTTTTAAGGGTGGAATACCAAAGAAACATGGAGATCCAGGGGTACCAACTATACCATGCTCCATTAAAAGAAATTATGTTAGAACTGCTTTATGTGATCTTGGAGCCGGTGTTAGTGTTATGCCTCTCCCTTTTTATCGTAGACTTGAATTGAATAAGTTGACACCTACTGAAATATCTTTGCAAATGGATGATAAATCAACTGCTATACCTGTCGGTATTTGTGAGGATGTGCATGTTGTGGTTGCAAATGTCACTATCTTAGCGGACTTTGTTATTCTTGATATTCCCGAGGACGATAATATGTCGATTATCCTTGGTAGAACTTTTTTGAATACTGCAAGGGTTGTTATTGATTGCAACAAACGCAATGTCACTTTTCATGTTAATGGTAATGAGCATATGGTACACTTTCCGAGGAAACAACCTCACGTCCATAGCATCAATTCTATTGGAAAAGTTCCAACTATCATTATTGGAGGTTTTGAATTTCCTCTTCCTACTGTGAAGAAAAAGTATGGTATTCCTATTGTTGGGGATGTTCATATTCCCGTTGAGGTAACCTAGTGTTATTCGAAATTTCTCCGGTTCCGTGTTATTCGGAATGAGTTTGTTAACAAGACTTGATCAACCTTGTTAGTGGATTCATTTTGATGATCATGAGATGGATGAAACTAGAAGGCACAACCTTCTGTACCCTCTTTTTACTTTATGTTATTTAGAATAAATAAAGAAAAAATAGTATTATATGTCTGTTTTCTGAATTATCCGTGCAATAAAAAAATATCTCGAAAATAAAAGTGCTCCAAATGCCCTGCAAATTTAGTATGATTTTTTATGGAATATTTGAGGATTTTAGGCACTGAAAACACTGCAGGAGGGGCAAGCACCAGGCCACGAGCGTGGAGGGCGCGCCCACACACCCTGGGCGCGCGCCCCTGTCTCGCAGGCCCATGGTGTCCCCCCTCCACTTATTCCTGCCCCCACACACTCCATCTTCTTCCCAAAAAAATCCCCATCCAGCTCAAGCATGAGTTCTAGCTCATTTTGCTGCGATTTTCGATCTCCTTGCTCAAAGCTCCATTCACAAAACTGCTTTGGGAGATTGTTGCTTGGTATGTGACTCCTCCATTGGTCCAATTAGTTTTTGTTCTAGTGCTTTATTCATTGCAAATTTTTGCTGCATAGGTGACCATGTTCTTGAGCTTGCATGTCAAATTTATGAGGTCCCAAGTAATTCTAATGCATGATATAGGCTCTAGGCACTTGTAGGACTAGTTGCTACCAATCTTGTTTAGTTTTATTCACTTTTATTTTGAAGTTACTAAAATTTCAGAATTTTTCAGAAAAAGAAATATGTCTAGGAGAATGTACCAAGGTGGTTCCTCAATAAAGAAAGGACCGAGGCTTGCTATGCGTGAGAAAGACGATGAACTATCGAGGGACGCAGAAGTGCGAGCTTGTGAGTGGCCATCAGACGATTTTATGGTCAATGCAGGCTTTAAGGATGAATTTGACGCATATGTGCGTAATGCCGATCTTGAGGACTTCTTACAAGATAAGTTTCCTCAGTATTATCAATTGACTGATTCATTTGTGAGAAGGTTTAAATATAAATGTTCACGTAATTCTCAGAGTGTCTTGTTCGATATTTATGATACATCTTATACCATGGACTTAGAGGATTTTACAACTGCTTGCAAACTTCCGCAGTGGGGCAATGTTAATGATCCCCACAAATCTGAATTTAGAGACTTTCTTGCTAGTATTACTGTGGGAGAATCTAGGGATGTAGCACAAGCTACCATAGGGAGCATTCATTTTCCTGCTATACATTATTTTGCTCTTTTCATTGGTAGATGCATTAATGGTAAAGATGAAGCATGTCACATGTGTGTCCCTGATCTTTGTGTCCTCAAGAGTGCCGTGTTAGGTAATAAAGATTACAACTTGGGGGCAATAGTTGCACGTAGGTTGCATACTAATGGTAGGGCTAGATATTTATTTGGAGGAATTTATGCGACCTATGTGGCTAATTATCTTCGTATAGACCCACAAGAGGGGGATATGGTGTTGCCTCCTGCTTATTTAGATTATGACGCTATGGTCAAACATCATTTTCTTAGGAGGAATGAACAATTCCTCCAGTATCGACTAATCTTTGACAGACATAGTGATGTCCATGTTACTCTTCCTGCTCCTTTCCTTTTTAATTATCAGGCAAAAGGAGATATGTTGTTACCAGGGAGGAAGTAGCTGAACACGAGGGGAGAGCAGAGGCGGCTCACCGACATGCCGTAGCTCAGGAGGCATTTGCTGCTGCCTCTCAGTACGACCCCAGTTACAACTACAGATATCAGCCAGGCTACCCCTGGCATTAGACCAACTTAGGCCAAAAGCCTAAGCTTGAGGGAGTACGTATTTCTGATCGACATTACATTCATGTTCACACACTATTCTAGTTGTCGGTGCTCATACTCTTTCATTGTATTATCCATGCTAGTTTAATTTTCTTTTTTCTAGTTTTCTTCTTATGTGTTTGATAAACCTTAAGAAAAACCAAAAAGTAGTTAGTTTAATTTCCTTGCTTGTAGTAGAATTAAAATGAAAACCCAAAAATATTTCTTGTTCTTATTCTTACTTGTTGGGAGCTTTCCTGTGTAAATAGTTTTATTTTCTTTTCTTTCCTTTGGGGGTCGAGAGTAGAAGACCATATTGAAAATGTTTAGTGGCTCTCTTATGCATGATTGTTTATTTAACTTAGAACCCATATTACTTTGTCTTCTCTCTTGAGTTAAATGCTTGCAGATTCCAGCTTAGTCCAATGCACATGCACTGTTATTATTATACACATCGTTCAGTCGTGCAAGTAAAAGGCAATAATGATGATATATGATGGACTGATTGAGATGAGAGAAGCTGATATGAACTCGACCTCTCTTGTTTTTGTAAATATGATGAGTTCATCGTTCCTGATTCGGCTTATTATGAAGTAAACATATTTGCAATGACATTTAGAGATTAGAGTTGATGTTGCCATGCTTGATTAGCTTTGAGTTATAATGGTTTACCTTGCGTGCCAACATGCTATTAAAATGATTATGATGTGGTATGATGGGATGGTATCCTCCTTTGAATGAATTGAGTGACTCGACTTGGCACATGTTTACGCATGTAGTTGAAACAAATCAACATAGCCTTCATGATATTTATGTTCATGGTAGATTATATCCTACTCATGCTTGTACTCGGTGTGAATTAATTTTAATGCATGTACATGACTGTTGTCGCTTTCTTAGTTGGTCGCTTCCTAGTCTTTTGCTATCCTTCACCTGTACTAAGCGGGAATACTGCTTGTGCATCCAAACTCCTTAAACCCCAAAGTTATTCCATATGAGTCCACCATACCTTCCTATATACGGTATTTACCTGCCATTCCAAGTAAATTTGTCCGTGCCAAACTCCAAACCATCAAATGAAATTCTGTTTTGTATGCTCAAGCAGCTCATGTTTCAACTAGGGCTGCCTGTATCTTCCATGCTAGGTGTGTTATTCTCAATAGGAGTGGACTCTGCACCTCATTCACGAGAAAGGGCCGGTAACCGGGATGCCCAGTCCCATGATCCAGAAAGATCAAAGCAAATCAATATAATTAAACAAGACTCCCCCAGTGCTGTTGTTAGTTGGAGGCACTCGTTGTTTCGAGCAAGCCATGGATTGATGCTTGTTGGTGGTGGGGGAGTATAAACTCTTAACATTATGTTTGGGAACCGCCTATAATGCATGTAGTATGGAAGATAGAGCCATCTCATAGTTGTTGCGTTGACAGTGAAAGTATGCCGCTCAAAATGTTATTTATCTCTATTTTAAAGTCGAGCTCTGGCACCTCTACAAATCCCTGCTTCCCTCTGCGAAGGGACTATCTATTTACTTTTATGTTGAGTCATCACCTTCTTATTAAAAAGCACCCGCTGGAGAGCACGCTGTCATTTGCATTCATTATTATTGGTTTATATTGGGTATGACTTGACTAGATCTCTTTTACCATGAATTACAATGTTTAGTCATTCCTTGATCTTTAAAGGTGCTCTGCATTTATGTTTTGCGGTTTCAGAAAGGGCTAGCGAGATACCATTTTGTTATATCATATTATGATTGTTTTGAGAAAGTGTTGTCATCCGAGTTTTCTTATTATGGCTCGTTAGCTGATTATGCCATTGATATGAGTAATTGTGAGACTTAGGTGTTATTGTGAGTAAGGTTAGTTCATAATATTTGCTGAAAACCTGAATGCTGGCTTTACATATTTACAACAACAAGAGCAAATAGAGTTTGTAAAAGTTTTTCTTTATCACTTTCAGTTTATCAACTGAATTGCTTGAGGACAAGCAAAGGTTTAAGCTTGGGGGAGTTGATACGTCTCCAACGTATCTACTCTTCCAAACACTTTTGCCCTTGTTTTGGACTCTAATTTGCATGATTTGAATGAAACTAACCCAGACTGACGCTGTTTTCAGCAGAACTGCCATGTTGTTGTTTATTGTGCAGAAAACAAAAGTTCTCGGAATGACCTTAAAATCCACGGAGACAAGTTTTGGAAAATATAAAAAATACTAGCGAAATAATCAAGGCCAGGGGGACCACACCCTATGCACGAGGGTGGGGGCGCGTCCTCCCCCTGGGCGCGCCCCCTCTCTCGTGGGCCCCCTGGCGCTCCACCGACCTCAACTCCAACTCCATATATTCCGCTTCACGGAGAAAAAAATTAGAGAGAAAGTTTCATTGCGTTTTACGATACGGAGCTGCCGCCAAGCCCTAATCTCTCTCGGGAGGGCTGATCTGGAGTCCGTTCGGGGCTCCGGAGAGGGGGATTCGTCGCCGTCGTCATCATCAACCATCCTCCATCACCAATTTCATGATGCTCACCGCCGTGCATGAGTAATTCCATCGTAGGCTTGCTGGACGGTGATGGGTTGGATGAGATTTACCATGTAATCAAGTTAGTTTTGTTAGGGTTTGATCCCTAGTATCCACTATGTTCTAAGATTGATGTTGCTATGACTTTGCCATGCTTAATGCTTGTCACTAGGGCCCGAGTGCCATGATTTCAGATCTGAACCTATTATGTTTTCATGAATATATGTGAGTTCTTGATCCTATCTTGCAAGTCTATAGTCACCTAATATGTGTTATGATCCGACAACCCCGTAGTGATAATAATCGGGATACTTCTCGGTGATGACCGTAGTTTGAGGAGTTCATGTATTCACTATGTGCTAATGCTTTGTTCCAATTCTCTATTAAAAGGAGGCCTTAATATCCCTTAGTTTCCACTAGGACCCCGCTGCCACGGGAGGGTAGGACAAAAGATGTCATGCAAGTTCTTTTCCATAAGCACGTATGACTATATTCGGAATACATGCCTACATTACATTGATGAATTGGAGCTAGTTCTGTGTCACCCTATGTTATAGCTATTACATGAGGAATCGCATCCGACATAATTATCCATCATTGATCCAATTCCTAAGAGCTTTTCACATGTTGTGCTTCGCTTATTTACTTTTCCATTGCTATTGTTACAATCACTACAAAACTATTATCTTTACTTTTGCCACTGTTACCGTCACTATCATGCTACTTTGCTACTAAATACTTTGTTGCAGATACTAAGTTATCTAGGTGTGGTTGAATTGACAACTCAACTGCTAATACTTAAGAATATTCTTTGGCTCCCCTTGTGTCGAATCAATAAATTTGGGTTGAATACTCTACCCTCGAAAGTTGTTGCGATCCCCTACACTTGTGGGTTATCATATATATCATGTTCACCATTTTAACTTGGGGGAAAACTTCTTCCGTCCCCATGTGTTCGATGGTCGGGGCTCCTCAACATCGTCCTTGCTTTGCGACCCCTTCTCCTTGTTCTTGGCATTTAACTTGCCGGCCTGTTTAAAACCCCAACAGTCTCTGTTGGTATGATTGGCTGGTTTATCAGGAGTGCCGTGGATTTGACATGGACGATCTAGTATGCGGTCCAAGCCGGACGAGCCCGGATTGTTTCTTTTATATGGCTTCTTCCACTGACCGGACTTAGAGCCACTGAATCCAGCATTGACCGCCGTGTCCTCGGTGTTGTCACCGTTTCTTAGACGCTTGTGTCTGTTGCGTCAGGGTTTGCCGTTGCTATTTCTAGCTTCAGAAGTGCCAGGTCTGCTTGTATTGTTATTGCTACGGGCTAGCCAACTATCCCCGCCCACGCAGAAGCGGGTCATAAGCGTCGTCAGAGCTGCCATAGACTTCGGCTTTTCTTGGCCGAGGTGTCGGGTAAGCCATTCGTCACGGATGCTATGTTTGAAGGCCGCTAGGGCTTCGGCATCCGGGCAGTCGACGATCTGGATCTTTTTAGTTAAGAACCTAGTCCATAATTTCCTGGCTGACTCTCTGGGCTGTTGAACTATGTGACTTAAGTCGTCGGCATCCGGAGGTCGGACATATGTACCCTGGAAGTTGTCAAGGAAGGCATCGTCCAAGTATTCCCAGCTGCCAATTGAGTTTTCGGGCAAACTGTTCAACCAGTGTCGAGCAGGTCCCTTGAGTTTTAGCGGGAGGTATTTGATGGCATGAAGATCATCACCACGGGCCATATGAATATGGAGGAGAAAATCCTCAATCCATACCGCGGGGTCTATTGTCCCATCATACGATTCGATGTTCACGGGTTTAAACCATTCCAGCAATTCATGTTCCATTACTTCATCATTGAAGCAGAGGGGTTGTGCGGCGCCTCTATATCGGGCCAAGTCGCGACGTAGCTCGGATGGAGTTCGTCTGTGGTTTTCAGCCCGGGCATGGTTATGTTTGTCACGTCCGGCCAGATGGCCATCATCGCGCATCAAGGCATGCCCCCGCGATCCATAGATCAATCCGGTCTGTCCTGCTCTGTTTTCCAGGTCATGACGCATGTCATATGTGTATCCCCGAGCTATTGTGTCTCTGTTTTTACAGCGAGGTAGTGTGGGCTGGTGTTCGGCTTGAGTTAACGCTTTGTCCCGGCCACATGGTGGTCGGTCAGCCGCATTATGCACTGGTAGGACGGGTTCCAGCACCTCATCATCGAATTGGGGTAACAATTTTCGTTTTGGGTAACTTTTGGTTGGGCGCTCGAGACCGTATTCCTCGGCTGCCAGGACAATAGTCGATCTGTCATTGAGTAGATCTTGATCAGCTTGAAGCTGTTGCTACTTCTTTTTCAGGCTCCTTGAAGTGGCTATTAGCCGGCGCTTAAAGCGCTCCTAATCGACGGGCTCGTCAGGCATGATAAAGTCTTCGTCGCCGAGGCTCGCCTCATCCTTGGAGGGTGGAAGATAATTACTGTCCTCCGAGTCTTCGTTAACGGCCTGTTCATTAGGGCTGACTCACCCATCCTCCCGTTCATCCTGTTCGGAACTTAGCTCAACGGGGTCTTCGTTGTCTTTGGCATCGTCTGGAGTATTTTTTTCTCCTGTGTGGGTATTGCTGTTTTTTCCATGGCGTGGTTTAGAGCGGCGCCGCTGACATTGGCGCTTTGGCTGTATCTTAGGAGGCTTATCCTCGACTGGATACTTTTCATTGTCGTCGTTGTTATCTTTGGGATTATCCACCATGTATACGTCATACGAGCAGGTGGCTGTCCAGCGCCCTGTAAGAGGTGGTTTTTGTGCCTGCTTCTCTCCGGCATCGTCATCCATACCGTCGATGTCTTTGGAGCCGTAATCGAGCATGCTAGTTAAGTCTTCGACAGTGGCTATGAAGTGGGTGGTTGGTGGGAAGTAGAATTCTCCGTCATCAGCTTCCAATCCAAACTGGATATAGTTCGGCGAGAGTCCCCTGATAAGGAGACGACTTTTAATGAGTTTAGCACATCGCCTAAAGGTGAGTGCCGGAAGATGTCCGCGGAGCTGAATTCAACGATCGACGCCTGATCAGGTTCGATGGGCGCTGATGCACGCGGTTCGGAACCTATGGCCGGAGATGAATCCGAGGTTTCTGTGACACAGGCTCCGCTCGAGGTTGGACCTGTGTGCGGCTCTAATGCCGCTGAGTCTGCGGCTTCCGCGGCGGGGTTGAGCTTCCCGTCCTTGGAAGTCGCAATCTGCTTCGGATCCAGGGCCAGAGCAGTTACAGGCGCTATCTCCTGGGCACGGTCCGATGACAGATTTAGGTCATGTTCATCATGGTGGTAGGGAGAGGCTGCCATGGGATCGAATCCGTCAAATATCAAGTCTCCGCGGATATCAGCAACGTAATTCAAGCTTCCAAACCTAACCTGATGACCAGGGGCGTAGCTATCGATCTGCTCTAGATGGCCAAGCGAGTTGGCCAAAGTGCAAAGCCGCCGAATATGAAGATCTGTCTGGGGAAGAAAACCTCCCCCTGCACTGCATTGTTGTAGATGATTGACGGAGCCATCAAACCTTTTGGTGACAACACAGTGAAACTCTCAATGAAAGCACCAATGTCGGTGTCAAAACCGACAAATTTCGGATAAGGGGTCCCGAACTGTGCGTCTGAGGATGATGTTAACAGGAGGCGGGGGACACGATGTTTACCCAGGTTCGGGCCCTCTCTATGGAGGTAATACCCTACTTCCTGCTTGATTGATGTTGATGAATATGAGTATTAAAATTGTTGATCTACCATGAGATCGTAATGGCTAAAACACTAGAAGTCTAGCCTGTATGATTATGATTGCCTCTACGGACTAAGCCCTCTAGTTTTTATAGACACCAGAGGGGACTAGGGTTGTACAAAGTCAGTTACAGAGAAAGGAATCTTCATATCTGGGCGCCAAGCTTGCCTTCCATGCCAAGGAGAGTCCCATCCGGAGACAGGAGATAGTCTTCTGTCGTGTATCTTCACGGCCCAACAGTCCGACCCACGCTACATAGTCCGGCCGTCCGAGGACCCCTTAATCCAGGACTCCCTCACCCACTACATATTTATGATATCTTTCCAGATGAAAAATTAGCTGCCATAAATGCTTCTCGTAATACTCCATGGTATGCTGATTATGCTAATTACATTGTTACTAAATTTATACCACCTAGTTTCACATACTAGCAAAAGAAAAAGTTTGTCTATGATTTAAGATATTACTTTTGGGATGACCCACACCTTTATAAAGAAGGAGTAGATGGTGTTATTAGACGTTGTGTACCTGAGCATGAATAGGAACAAATCCTATGCAAGTGTCACTCTGAGGCTTACGGAGGACACCATTCTGGGGACAGAACTACATATATTGCAATCCGGTTTTTATTGGCCTACTCTCTTCAAAGATGCTCGTAAGTTTGTCTTGTCTTGTGATGAATGCAAGAGAATTGGTAATATTAGTAGACGTCAGGAAATACCTATGAATTATTCACTAGTTATTGAACCATTTGATGTTTGGGGCTCTGATTATATGGGACCTTTTCCTTCCTCTAATGGGTATACACATATTTTAGTTGCTGTTGATTATGTTACTAAGTGGGTAGAAGCTATTCCAACTAGTAGTGCTGATCATAACACTTCTATTAAGATGCTTAAAGAAGTTATTTCTCCGATATTTGGAGTCCCTAGATATTTAGTGACCGATGGTGGTTCATATTTTATTCATTGTGTTTTTCGTGAAATGCTTGCTAAGTATGATGGTTAACCATAGAATTGCATCTCCATATGATCCTCAGTCTAGTGGTCAAGCAGAATTGAGTAATAGAGAGATTAAATTGATTTTGCAAAAGACAGTTAATAGATTTAGAAAGAATTGGTCCAAGAAACTTTACGATTCGCTATGGGCTTATAGAACTGCTTAAAAAATCCTATGGGTATGTCTCTGTATAAAACGGTTTATGGAAAGTCTTGTCATTTACCTCTCGAACTAGAACATAAGGCATATTGGGCTATCAAAGAGCTCAACTATGATTTAAAACTTGTCGGTGAGAAGAGGTTATTTGACATTAGCTCGCTTGATGAATGGAGAACCCAAGCCTATGAGAATGCCAAGTTGTTTAAAGAGAAAGTTAAAAGATGGCATGACCAGAGGATACAAAAGCGTGAGTTTAATGTAGGTGATCATGTTTTTCTATACAACTCTCATTTAAGATTTTTTGCAGGAAAGCTTCTCTCTAAATGGGAAGGTCCTTACATTATCGAGGAGGACTATCGTTCCAGTGCCATAAAAATCAATAACGCTGAACGCACAAATCCGAAGGTGGTAAACGGTCAAAGAATCAAACATTATATCTCAGGTAATCCCATAAATGTTGAGACCAATATAATTAACACCATAACGCCGGAGGAGTACATAAGGGACACTTTCCAGAATGTTTCAGACTCTGAAAAGGAATAGGTATGTGGTACAGTAAGTAAACCGACTCCAAAACTGTTCTAATAGCAATTTTTATCTGTTTTGGAATATTTAAAAAAATTAGGAAAATTAAAGGTAGTCCGAAATGGACACGAGGTGACCAAAAGGGTGGAGGGCGCGCCCCCTATCTTGTGGCCACCTCGTGTGCCCTTCGGACTCCGTTTTCTTGCATGATACTTCTTTTGATCGGTAAAAAATCATTATATAATCTCTTGAAGGTTTTGATCACTGTACCACGACAAAATCCTCTGTTTTTGTTTTGAGTTGTTTCTGTAGCAGATTTAGAGCAAGATGTCTTCTCAAGAGTCAGTCAGAGAGAGTCGGGTATCTCACCCGACACCGAAGCCAAGAGAAAATAGTGAAGCTGATGACTTTGGGCCATCAACGGAGGAGGAGATGGAGGCCGGCTTGAAAAGTGTGAATGCCATGGAGGAGGATCAAGAAGTTGCTTCTCGTCTCCAAGCTAAATCATGCTGGAGGAACTTCAGAGCTCAGCAATTCCAAATTCGGTCATTCCTCCTAATGCTACCTTTCTCTCCTATGAAAATATGAAAAAGAGTTTTACTTGTTCTCCCGCAGCTATGAACCATCAATTGGTGAATGGAGCTTTAGCCGTCACGGGTAAACTTTGCAAGGAAGTAATGGATCTTACACAGCAAGTTAATAAGCTCGAGGAAGAGAATCACATCCTAAGGGGCATCATCGCCAAGAATATCACATCACCACCCCCGAAGAAAGAGACATAAACACAGGAGTATGGGCACTCCCCTTGGCAACTGCCAAGCTTGGGGGAGGTGCCCCGGTATCGTATCACCATCACACCTCTATTTTTATTGTTTTTCTTAGTTCGATCCTTTTGGTTATATCTTGATCTAGTAGAATAAAGTTTTAGTATGATCTAGCATTGAGTTTTGCTTTATGTTCCATCTATGTAATCAGGTTCGTGAGTTATATATAATAAAGAGTACTTTTGAGTTGAGGGCTTTGCTTTCTTGCTATGATCTTGAGGGAATTAAAAAAGAACAAAAAGAAATAAAAGGATCATATTTTGATCTTATGGAGAGTAATGACTTCACATATAAAGAGTATAATGAATAAAAGTTGTTGGCAGTTGACAAACATAGTTTTGGTCATTGTTGCAATTAATAGGAAGTAATAAAGAAAAAGAGGCCTCACATATAAATATACTACCTTGGACGACTTTTGTGATTGTGAGCACTCATTAAAATATGACATGCTAAAAAGTTGATGTTGGACAAGGAAGACAAAATAATGGGTTATGTTTTCTTATATCCGAATAGAAGTTATATTGTCATGGATCATCCAACATGTTGAGCTTGTTTTCCCCCTCATGCTAGCCAAATTCTTAGCGCCAAGTAGAGATACTACTTGTGCTTCAAAACATCCCTAAACCCAGTTTTGCCATGAGAGTCCACCATACCTACCTATGGATTGAGTAAGATCCTTCAAGTAAGTTGTCGTCGGTGCAAGCAATAAAAATTGCTCTTTAATATGTATGATCTATATTAGTATGAAGGAAATAAGCTTTATACGAACTTGTGATATGGAAGAAATAAGAGCAATAAACTGCAAAATAAAGGTCCTTATCACAAGCGGCAATATAAAGTGACATTTTTCTGAACTAAGATTTTGTGCATCCAACCACAAAAGCACATGACAATCTCTGCTTCCCTCTGCAAAAGGGCCTATCTTTTATTTTTACCTTCTACCCTCATACTAGAGTCATGTTGATCTTCACCTTTCCTTTTTACACTTTATCCTTTGGCAAGCACTGTGTGTTGGAAAGATTCAGATATATATATATCCACTCGGATATAGGTTTTCATAAAGTATTATTGTAGACATTGCCCTTGAGGTAACAGGTTGGGAGGCGAAACTATAAGCCCCTATATTTCTCTATGTCCGATTGAAATTTTGTACCCATAAGTATCGCATGAGTGTTAGCAATTGTGAAAGACTAAATGATAGTTGAGTATCTGGACTTTCTGAAAAGCTCTTATATTGACTCTTTCCGATGTTATGATAAATTGCAATTGATTCAATGATTGAGATCATGGTATGTAAGTTTTCAATAAAGTTTCTAATTCATACTTTACATTGTGAACGAACTGTTACTCTGGCATGAGAAATTATATGACAATATATGTTGTTGTTCTAAAGATGATCATGATGCCCTCATGTCCATATTTTATTTTATCAACGCCTCTATCTCTAAACATGTGGACATATTTTTCGATATAGGCTTATGCTTGAGGACAGATGAGGTCTAAGCTTGGGGAGTTGATACGTCCATTTTGCATCATGATTTTATATCGATATTTATTGCATTATGGGCTGTTATTACACGTTATATCACAATACTTATGACTTTTCTCTCTTATTTTATAAGGTTTACATGAAGAGGGAGAATGCCGGCAGCTGGAATTCTGGACTGGAAAAGGAGCAAATATTAGAGATCTATTCTGCACAACTCCAAAAGTTCTGAAACTTCACCGAGATCGGTTTTGGAATAAATAAAAAATATTAGGCGAAGAAAGCACCAGAGGGGGGCCACCAGCCAGCCACAAGGGTGGAGGGCGCGCCCTACCCCCTGGGCGCGCCCCCTATCTTGTGGGCTCCCTGGCAGGCCCCCGATGCCCATCTTATGCTATATGGTGTCTTTTGCCCTGGAAAAAATAACAGAGAAGCTTTCGGGATAAAGCGCCGCCGTCTCGAGGCGAAACCTGGGCAAGACTAATCTAGGGCTTTGGCAGAGCTGTTCTACCAGGGAAATATCCCTCCGGGAGGGAGAAATCATCACCATCGTCATCACCATCGATCCTCTCATCGAGAGTGGGTCCATCTCCATAAACATCTTCACCAGCACTATCTCCTCTGAAACCCTAGTTCATCTCTTGTATCCGATCTTTGTCTCAAAACCTCAGATTGGTACCTGTGGGTTGCTAGTAGTGTTGATTACTCCTTGTAGTTGATGCTAGTTGGTTTTCTCGATGGAAGATCATATGTTCAGATCCTTAATGCTTATTAATACTCCTCTGATTATGAACATGAATATGCTTTGTGAGTAGTTACGTTTGTTCCCGAGGACATGGGAGAAGTCTTGTTATATGTAATCATGTGAATTTTGTATTTGTTTGATATTTTGATGATATGTATGTTGTCTCTCCTCTAGTGGTGTTCTGTGAACATCGACTACATGACACTTTACCATTTTTTGGGCCTAGGGGAAGGCATTGGGAAGTAATAAGTAGATGATGGGTTGCTGGAGTGACAGAAGTTAAACCCTAGTTTAGGTGTTGCTTCGTAAGGGGCTGATTTGGATCCATATGTTTATGCTATGGTTAGGTTTACCTTAACTCTTCTTTCATAGTTGCGGATGCTTGCGAGAGGGGTTAATCATAAGTGGGAAGCTTGTACAAGGAAGGACAGCACCCAAGCATTGGTCCACCCACATATCAAATTATCAAAGTAACGAACGTGAATCATATGAGCATGATGAAAACTAGCTTGACAGTAATTCCCATGTGTCCTTGGGAGCACTTTGCTTCATATAAGAGTTCGTCCAGGCTTGTCCTTTGCTACAAAAAGGATTGGTCCACCTTGCTGCACCTTGTTCTAAAGGCTGCATGACCAAGTGTGTTTTAAAGGCTGCGTGACAAATTACCTTACTACCAAACTATTTGTTACCGACAATTTCAGTGCTTGCAGAGAATACCTTGTTGAAAACCGCTTGTCATTTCCTTCTGCTCCTCATTGGGTTCGACACTCTTACTTATTAAAAGGACTACGATAGATCCCCTATACTTGTGGGTCATCAAGTACCACATACACAAATATGACAAAAAATCTACAAAATGTTCTAAAAACAGTAAACATGAGGCATTCATACCTGATCAGCAGCGGCAGCATCATCGTCATCATCCTCCTGATCAGCGTTGAAATCAGCATCACCCTGGTTGTCTGGATTGACACGGGAATGCTTCTTGCAACCCTTGTTAACCTTTGATGGTGCAACCTTGCACTTAACGCCGCATTTCTTGCCCTTACCAGATGCACCAGCACCAAGCGGAGAAGGTGTAGGCGTCGCAGTGGCAAGCACACAAGGACTACGACGTGGCGTACCACCACAGGCTTGGCCTTCCACTTCAGGAAGTTCACCCACACTTGGTCATGCAGCCTTTAAAAGACGTGGGCTCCTCCGAGGAGTAACTTCACCAACTAAATGCTTCCTCGCTGTAGTATTCTTGAATTTCTTCTTCACAGGGGCAACCATGCCATCAGTGGCACACAACACGTCTTCTTCAGCAAAAGAGCCATGCCCAACCGTGAGCTCAGCAACATCACTAGATTTAGGAACATCAGAACCTTTCTGGAGGCGGGCCGCCTTCTTCTTGCCAAAATTTTCTTGCTTCTTCCTCTTGCGTTGATCCTCTAGAAGAAGCTGAAGGGGGACATCCTCATCTTGCATGACAGGTTCCATGCCATCAATAGACTGGGACTGCGTCTCTGACATCTGAAGAGAGCACAAAGGCTCCAGAACGGAATCACAACCTTCAATTGATGGAGCCCCCGGCTCGGCCGCAGCAGTGTTTTCTGGCACACCCAAGTCAGATAGTACATCGTTGATGGTGTTCATAGCTTTCTCCTCTATGGACACATCTGCAAGAACACAAAAAACATAACAAAAAGGAAAATAGTCAGGAACAAATACAAAAACACACGACAAGAACAAGTTCAAAAACATGGCTCGAGAATTAAAAAAAAGGAGTTGCACATACTAGGTGAAGCAAGAGCTGCAGAAGTAAGATCCTCAAGGCTTGAATTTTTCTCAAGGCTTGAAGCAACCTAAGCAATTACAGTCAAAGGAATAATAAGTGGTTTAGCCGCATCAGATCTTGGAGCATCAGTATTAACTTTTGAAGCTCCATCTTGATCACAGGCATTTTTTTAGAACTATTAAATTCATCGCCAACTACAAAAAATGGAAGTAGAAAGATAGCTGAGTTCTAATCAACAAACCTACAATAAAGGAAGTACTACTTATACATGAATGTCCAATCTCCAGAAGTTCAATGATACCTAACAAAGCAGTAAAACAATGCACAATCTACATTCTACATACTAAAGATAAAACAATCTACACCATAGGGAGTACTACATATAGATGAATGTCCAGAAGTTCAACAATACACAACAAATTAGTAAAACAATGCGCAAACAGAACTTCAACCAAATTTCATTATAAACAAAAATAATTAAAACCAGAAGTTCAACTATGTGACCCAAGGAAGTAGTACATAAAAAAGATGAAGCATGAGAAGAAATACTATTTCACAGCCAAACTACTTATCAAAACCATGAAAATGATCACAAAAATACAAAGATATATATTATAAATATGAAACATTTGGGAAGTCCAAACACACTTGGTGACATAGTTCACCAGCAATTCATTAAAAAAATTAAGCGACACTCTACTAACCTAAACTAAGGGTAAAATGCATACACATCACATATGTTAGAAGTTCACACTTTTAAAAATGGGTGATGTCTACTACACAACCTTCTTCTTGTAGACGTTGTTGGGCCTGCAAGTGCACAGGTTTGTAGGACAGTAGCAAATTTCCCTCAAGTGGATGACCTAAGGTTTATCAATCCATAGGAGGCGTAGGATGAAGATGGTCTCTCTCAAACAACCCTACAACCAAATAACAAAGAGTCTCTTGTGTCCCCAACACACCCAATACAATGGTAAATTGTATAGGTGCACTACTTCGGTGAAGAGATGGTGATACAAGTGCAATATGGATAGTAGATAAAGGTTTTTGTAATCTGAAATTATAAAAACAGCAAGGTAGCAAGCGATAAAAGTGAGCGTAAACAGTATTGCAATGATAGGAAACAAGGCCTAGGGTTCATACTTTCACTAGTGCAAGTTCTCTCAACAATAATAACATAGATAGATCATATAACAATCCCTCAACATGCAACAAAGAGTCACTCCAAAGACACTAATAGCGGAGAACAAACGAAGAGATTATGGTAGGGTACAAAACCACCTCAAAGTTATCCTTTCTGTTCTATCTATTCAAGAGTTTGTAGTAAAATAACATGAAGCTATTCTTTCCGCTCAATCTATCATAGAGTTCATACTAGAATAACACCTTAAGACACAAATCAACCAAAACCCTAATGTCACCTAGATACTCCATTGTCACCTCAAGTATCCGTGGGCCTGATTATATGATATGCATCACACAATCTCAGATTCATCTATTCAACCAACACAAAGTACTTCAAAGAGTGTCCCAAAGTTTCTACCGGATAGTCAAGAATGTGTGCCAACCCCTATGCATAGGTTCATGGGTGGAACCTGCAAGTTGGTCACCAAAACATACATCAAGTGGCACATGATATCCCATTGTCACCACAGATAAGCACGGCAAGACATACATCAAGTGTTCTCATAAAAGACTCAATCCGATAAGATAACTTCAAAGGGAAAACTCAATTCATCACAAGAGAGAAGAAGGGGAGAAACATCATAAGATCCAACTACAATAGCAAAGCTCGGGATACATCAAGATCGTGCCATAGAGGTAACACGAGAGAGAAGATGAGAGAGAGAGAGAGAGAGATCAAACACATAGCTACCGGTACATACCCTCAGCCCCGAGGGTGAACTACTCCCTCCTCGTCATGGAGAGTGCCAGGATGATGAAGATGGCCACCGGTGAAGGATCCCCCCTCTGGCAGGGTGCCGGGAAGGGCTCCTGAGAGGTTTTTGGTGGCTACAGAGGCTTGCGGCGGCGGAACTCCCGATCTATCTTGATATTCGATGTTTTTAGGGTACGTATGCTTAAATAGGTGAAAGAAGTCGGGAGGGAGGTGCTCGAGGGGCCTACGAGACAGGGGGCACGCCCAGTGGGGGGGCGCCCTCCTATCTCGTGGCTTCCTCGATGACCCCCCGGCTTGCACTCCAAGTCTCCTGGATCATAATCTTCCCAAAAATCATGCTGCTGAAGGTTTCGTTCCATTTGGACTCTGTTTGATATTCCTTTTCTTCGAAATACTGAAACAGGCAATAAAACAGCAATATGGGCTGGGCCTCCGGTTAATAGGTCAGCCCCAAAAGTAATATAAAAGTGTATAATAAAGCCCATAATCCTTCAAAACAGATTATATAATAGCATGGAACAATCAAAAATTATAGATACGTTTGAGACGTATCAATGGGCAGTCCAACAAGACAACCAAGTGAAGATATGGGAAGACATATAAAAGAAAACTCCTATTTAAAATACAAGATGCATATACATTAAAATACCCAAAGAAGGTTTTGAAGCCATGACAACACAACCCCTTGATGAATGTTACTCCAAACCCTAGATCAACCAACAAAAAACAGAGGAGAAATTACATCTAATTAGCAAGTAGAAAATCATACAACAATACAAAAAGGCAACTAAATCAAACCCAAGATGAAACAACTAAAACACATCAACAATTATGAAAGATGAACAGTAGCACATCTAGGCAAGCACAGCAAAAAAAGGTATTCATAAACTAACTAGCATGTGACAGACACAATCTAGACTACGAAATGAATAACACTAGTGCATTTAGATACATCAGATCCAACAGCAACCACCACACCACACCCTTCTTACATGCATCTCACTGGTGAAATTACCAAAGGGGAAATGAAATCCACACAAGTCTGAAGGGTGAAATAGCACATACAAGCATCTCACAGATAAAATTGACCACGGGGGAACGGAATCCACCCACCACACGCACAAGAACCCTACCTAATCTCCCATCCAGCCATCAGAAGAAAAGGTAGGAGGCAGATGCGAGAGCACACACAAGAAATAGAGATAGCTCGACAGATCTGGCGAAACTAAGAGAAAGCATTGGGGGGAGGCAACATTTGTACCTCTCCAAACGACCCCGATGAATGAATCCGCCACCCCCACGACACCACGCGCACCTTGTAACCGCGCAGAGAATTGCAGCTTCGCTTCAGAGGAGAAGAGAGTGGGCTGGGTGAGGAAGAGCGGCGCTAGGGGCAGAAATAGGAGCGGGCTGTGCACCGGTTACTCCACTCACGAGCGCAAGAGACAATGACGGAGAAGTCTAGGGAGGTTGGAGGCGACGAAGGGAGTAGAGCATCAGAGAGGAAGAAGCGAGCGAGCGACAGGGGATGGGATTTCTGACAGGTGGCCTCGAGTGAGATAGCCAGTTAATGCCTCTCTGTAGTGGGTGTTGGAGCGCCGGGGTAATTACAGTTTTACCCCCAAACACCGAAAAAAGTTAATGCATCTGTTGAAAAATGAATGCACCATTTGAATGCATCTATTTTAAAAAAGTTAAGATCAAATAACAAATATGCCGGTATCCCTTAAAACCAAAAATTGATGGCAAGCAGAAGGTCAAGTACACTACCAAGGGAGGAAAAATACATAAACAAATAAGCACTTACAAAAAAAGAAGAAGTTCAAAAAATGAAGAACAGAAGTTCAAGTACACTAATATGCGAACTAAGGCATATGAATAAATAAACACTAAGAAACAAAAGAAGAAGTTCAAATACAAAAACATAAGAAGTCCATATCCAACTAAAATACACAACTTAGAAACTATATAGAAATTCAAATTTCACCTACACACAAAGTACACATGTGGCTCGGCCTCGCGCTACCGCATTGGTGCGCGCTAGGTTGATAGGCGCAATGTGGTTATTCTGTTTCACCCCCATGGCACGCACCCCAGAGCCACACCCCTAAGATAGATAATGGGGTCACGAATGTGATAGACTCGCCTCTGCATGCGATGATGTGGCACGTCGTGTCGTCGCTTGCTCCGGCTCATTCCTGTCTCAGCGTTACAGGGGGAGGGTAGGGGGTCCCTCCCCCTTCCCCCGGCTCGGCCTCGCGCTACCGCATTGGTGCGCGCTAGGTTGACAGACGCAATGCGGTTTTTAATGATTAATTATTTAAAATCCAGAAAAATTATCAAAATTTATTGAAGAAGTTCAAATTGTAAAGACACGGAAGTTTGGGCTTTTGAAAAGACATCAGACGAACATGTAAAAAAAGCAAATTATACAGGCACAAAATCTAGTAAGTTCAGGTTAAATACGTACTGAAGGGCTACCACTGTTCAAAGTATGAGAACATGTTACCAAAATATAAAAAGTATATGTGCATACTTGGTACAATCCCATGGTTGCCCACGGGAAAAAATCAAAACCAATTCAAAAATGAAAATTACAAAAAAAACAAAAACCAAACAAAGAAACATAGAGCACAATGATGCATCGCCTTGCAACATGGAAACCCAGAAGTTCAACCATGAGTACCAAAGAAGTCCAACTTCTACTACAGACTATGCATGATCCAAAAAACTATCCCCGAAGATAGATTAGAGATAAAGAGTATGTGTGTGTCTATGGACCAGCTCCACATTTACACACATGAGTACTATGAAAACAAAAATCATATACAATTTTTTTATAACAACAACAACCGACAGATCGTATTGCAGCATCACCTAAAAACATGCATAAAATGACTGAAGTTCTAACACAAAAGGTATAGAAGTCCAACTTGTAAAATAGACCGTAAAATGATTGGAAAATACCCATGAACGAATTTGGTTTCCATATTTAATCATTTCGGTGTCTGCAACTTGTTAGACCGCCATCGGGAACGATATCATACTCCCCCTAACATCAAAACGATGCGCCACCATGCTGTCTCATCAAAGAACCATCCACGATGGGCGGAACGAGATCCTGTCGCCCAATTTTAGAGTATGTGGGCCTGCCCGGCCAAATTAACAATGTAGGAAGGATTCAGTCTCACTAACGTAAGCAAATCAACCTCCTATCTTCACAGGAAAATGATAAATCGATAGAAGCGGCAGAAACCACTCCCGTAGACGAAGAACACAACCCGAAATCGAATCCGTTGAAAATAACAACAAATTGTCCATGAAACTCGTACCTAAACCCAATTCCCATCATGTTAGAGGTTCGAGAACATCCAATGCATGCATTAAACTTGTAACAGACACAAGTTCATCCCGTCTTGAGAGAAAATCCACCAACGAGCGAGATTTCGAATCAAAATGACCATTTAGATGCTAGCAAACGTATTCAGATTACACTTACATCACAAAGAACACGACTGACCATAAAAATTCAGACGGGGAGGCACGGTTGCGAAGATAGCCCGAAGGTCGGGTTCGTACAGTGTCGGGGATATACCCCGCGGTGTGACCTGGCCGGAGATATGACCCGGCTGGGACTTGGTGGTTCATTGGTGACCCGGCAGATTATAAGCCAGCGGACACAGCTAAGCATTGTAAGCTGGTGGATACAGTTAAGCAGGTTAAGCCGATAGACACAGTTAAGCATTGTAAGCCGGCAGACAGTTAAGCCAGACAGTTAAGCCGGCAGACAGTTAGGGCAGACAGTTAAGCCAGATTGTAAGTCAGATTGTAAGCCGGCTTACGTTAAGAAGCCTAAGACGTTAAGAAGCCCAAGACGTTAAGAATCCCATGGTTAGAAGCCCGTGGTAAGACGTCAAAATAGGTTAAGTCCTAATCCGAGTTTGACTCCACATGTAACCCGCCCCTTCAACTTATATAAGGAGGGGCGGGGCACCCCAAGAGGGGAGAGCAAGAAAATAATCATTAAGGCTAGACACAACTAGAGGAGAGCCAGATGTATGACGTATCCCTCATGAGCATAAGGAGACCTAGCCGCAAACAGCATGTAGGGCTATTACCGAATGATGTTTCCTTGGGCCCGAAGTTGTCTAAATCCTTGTCTTGTGTGTTGCGTCTGTCATCCCGATCAACCCCTCTCAAGCCAACACATAGATGCGTTGGCCTCACGACTAAGTCCTCACACTAGGACATCTATCGTGACGTTTCCACAATAGTTGACGCCCACTGTGGGGCGAGGTGTACGGTGGTGTTGAGTTCTTAAAGGGATCTCTTCCAGGGACCGAGAAGCTACGACCCACCGGATCAGCAAGAGGTGGCGTGGAAGAATTCACGTCAACTGCTAAGTTCATCAGTCAAGATGGAAGAATTTTTAAGCGATGGCATATACAAGATTGAGCATGAAAGTTTTAGTTTGCGTCCGTGTAGCGCCACGCCCGCAAAGCCGTCAAGACAGGCAAGAAAACAGTCTTGCCGGGATAAACCGCGGCGTGATGTGGTTTGTTAAGGCTGTCAGGTTCCGTCGACGGAAGTAGATGCATCAAGTCAGTCCTCGTCCAAGCCAATTTAAACCAATGCAATTTGCAAGTTACCATCATTGTTCCACGTGCAATCTTCCAAATCCAAGGTGTTTAGAGACAGCGAACAGGTGTCACCTGCATCATCTGCCAGTGCAAACGGCGATCAGGACAGCTGCTTGTGGCCACGTGAGAACTCCAGATCGATATAACATACGCACATAAATCGAAGTCGCCATTGATCGACTTGAAAAGTGAAGCATGATGGATTCCCAAGCTTTTCCATGTCAAAGAACCCTCAACTAGTGCTACCGGTGTGAAGGCAAAAAGTGATCTATCCAATGATCCATCAGCACGAAAGGAAAAGTCAAACCAAGAGCAACTCAGACGATTACAGGGGCGAGATTGGATTCAGACTCCGCGGTTGTGGCTTCATTCCGAGCCACCCCGCACGGACCTCTCATTAAGCCGTTGGCCTGAGCGTCCTCTACCAGCGCGCCTTGGTGGCTAAGCCGCCTCCGCCAGTCACCGCCTTCGCATGCCTCTGAGCCACCAGTACGCCCCCGTTCCCAAGCCGCCTCTCCTTGTTAGGTCACCGGGGCCTCCTCAACCATGGCCACCATCGGATCGCCTCCACCTCAATCTCAGAGCAGCCCGCGCCCAAGTTCCTCTTTTTCGCCACCGGCTTGCACCGAAGCGGTCGTGGCCTCGTTTTACCTCTGTTCCAACTCGCCCCCGAGCAAACGCTAACCGCCTCACTCCGCTGCTGCTGGCGGGTCACTGTCCTTTGTGTTAAAACACAACTGCCCTACAGCCAGGATTCGAACCCACGACCGCAAGTCTTTACACAGGGGTTGCTACCCCTGCCCCCGATTCAGTACTCCTGAGACCTCATTCAGACCAGATTCAAACTGACCTCATCAGGAGCAAAGGTAAAAGATGTAGCTCAAGCTCGGTGCGCTACTACGAACCGGATCAGTAATATCGATCCACCACTAGACAATTTAACCAAGGAATACTAGTGCTTGCTACCATAACTCCACGTGAAGCATTAGTCAAAAGGAAGATGGTGCATGTACGCACAAGTTCTGGAATCGCCAGCGCGCCAAATTGCCGGCTGCTTTTACGCCCTTCTCCTCTGGACCGGCCTGCGGCTCCACCTCTATCGTGAGCCATCTTTGCTGCCGCCCTGTCGTGGACGGCCTCGAGCCGCCAGCCTCCGTCGTCGAGTTTTTGAGCCGCCGAGTCTGCGGGTATGAGCCATCGTGCTCCCCTCGTCGTGGCCTTCAAATTTGCCGGAGCAGGCCTGAGACGGACTCTGTTGAGCTGTCGTCCGCCCTCAAGTCAGTCTTTCAAATCCGCCTCGTCGACCGACCGCTGCGTCAAGCCGCCACCAGAATCCAGCGGCCTCATCTCGCCCCTGCGACATCAGGATGGACTCGTTTGCAGGTGAGAGCCACCGGGCCTTATCTCAAGCGCCTGTCACCTCCACCGTCGTCCGGCTGCGCCCCTGAGCCGCCTACGCTATACGACGCTTCTGCATCACTCCATCTCCCCTCAACGGGTCCGTTGTGAGCCGCCGCCTGAGCCCATGTTGTGTTACTGCAAGCCACCGCCATGTGGACTTTGTCGCACTGTTTTCTGCGACAAGCCGTCGCCCACGAATCGCCCTGGCCTTTTTTCCTCTGCGGCCACAACCAAACGCCGCTGCAGACCCAACGATGCTTTGAGCTGCCTTAGCCTCACATCAGCCCACGGCTCTACATCAAGTCGCCATCTGCCCCTGCGGCGCCATTATGGACCCTCTTCGTCGGGCGCGCGTCCGCCGCCGCGAGCCGCCTTGCTTGCGCCATAAGCCACCGTCGGGCCGACTCCGCCACCTCGCCGGGGGTCCTCAAGCCGCCACCACGGCCTCTGCAGTAGCCACGCGTCTCGGCCTCACCTCGTCTCACCTCAGCCCCTTCATCGCTTGCCTCTGCGTCCTGCGAGCCACCATGTCCCTTCCGCGCGCCCATGCCGCCGTGAGCCGGCTGCTAGCTGTGTTGCGTCACCTATCCCCTGCTCGCATCGACTCCAGGGTGTCGTGTGAGATGGTCCCTACACAGCTGAACTACAGTTTTGCAGTACTAAACGCACCAATGATGGGCTATCAAGCGAAGACCAAAGAAAACTTATGGTTAAATCGGCCACTGGCTAAGACGTCATGTACATCCGGAGTTCTAAAAGATCAATTGAAGTTTACATACATCAATGTGGGCTATCTGTTTTCATTTAACTACGTCCAGTGTTATCCAACATAAGTGTCTGTGATCATATGACAAAAATAACTAAGTGATATCAGTCCTACCTATTTTTCTATACATATTCATCCGAGAACAATTACTCTCGCTTGTGCAGGATAATTATTTGCTGCAAGGGCGATCGTCAGGATACGGAGTACGGAGCTTGTGCCAATATCATCATGCGCTAGTGTCCATCCATGCTGCATGGTCCAATGGATGCATACAAGCTGTCCGCCCCCGTGGTCAGCTCACGCGTCCGCACCGGCTTACAACGCCATGGACAACCCGACCGTACAAGCTTACAGCCCCGCGGCTAACTTGCCCGACCACGTGGCTTACCGCGCCCGCGATCGATTCGCCCGTCTGCACCGGCTTACAACGCCGCTGTCGACTCATCTGTCTGCTACTACGGTCGACTCGCCCGTGATTGATTTCAGCTTCACCATGGTGATCATCAACTCCGCGGTGGATAAATGTTGGCTTGACATATCAGGTGAAATCCATCCAGTATATTTTTATATTACATATTGTATTCTTTAAAAGAGCGATTACTCTGGCTTGCAAGCACTCTAATGCAGGACAAGTTGCCTACTGCCAAAGTGTCCAAAGAGAGTCTGTTGCAAAGCACAACTCAAACATAGGTACCCTGCTTCAAAGACCAACTGGGGACTAGTCGTATTCAAACCTTAGCTATTAACTCCTTTTGGCTGGCTTCCTGGTCATATCCGAACCATAGCCGCAAATTTTTTGATCATTTGGGGGCTTGGTCGTATTTGAATCACAGTTTTAACGCCTCTTGGTCCGGCCATGATCGTATTTGAATCATTGCCGTTAAACACGAAGACCAACTGGGGGCTGGTCGTATTCGAACCTTAGCTATTAACCCCTTTTGGTCGGCTTCCTGGTCGTATTTGAACCATAATCGTAAACACTTTCATCATTTGGGGGCTGGATCGTATTCGAATCATAGCTTTAACCCCTTTTGGTCCGGCTCAAGATCGTATTCGAATCATCACCGTTAAACACTTTGGTCACTGGGGGGCTTCCTGATCGTATTCGAATCATAGCTGTCGGTGCCCCTTTGTTCGGCACAATGCCAAAAACCATTAGGGGGCTTCCTGATCGTATTCGAATCATAGTTGTTAACCCTTTTGGTCCGGCTTCCTGGTCGTATTTGAACCATAGCCTCGCCTTTGACATTTGGCTTGATTTCTTGAAGTTTTTTTCAGTTCTTCTTGATACTATCTTGCCATTTGGTTTAATGTGATTCCGGCCATGCAGCCTTCAATCTCACAACTCATATTTGAAGCATACCAGTGGTTTCTATTAACCCAGCCTGGCTTTCGATGATAAGTCGCCAGCTTATGACAATATTAAATACTTGGAAGTATTGGCTTCTAAGTTTTGGGTTATCACCCTTACTGCATTGGTATCATAAGCCGGCAGTACGATTCAATATCATAGGTATGATATTTTTTGTTATAAGTATATCTAATTGTGATTAAACCGACACATGTCACAAGAACCGGTTCTCAAACCGGATTACACTATTCAAATCTTTAATAGCCAACATGGCTAGATTTTTATTATGGTTATAAATAGGCAATATTATGATGGAGGTCTTCAAAAGTCGCTTCAGCGCAATGGCTATTATTTTATCAATGGACATGATTTATTTTTACAATGGAGGGAATAGTCCCGAGTAGCTGCAGGCTTACGACCCGACACTTGGGGCTACATTATTCAAAATTGAGATTATGTCAAATATGCAAGTCCCATGTCACTACCAGCATGCACCATGGCACTTGGGGCTAATGCAAAGTCATTTTTTGCTCAACTTATTGAAGACCCGACTCATCACATTGTAATGAGCCGGCCCTTGGGGGCTACCAATTGCTCCTGTCAAAATTTCAAGGTACACAAGCTTTAATCCATTATATTGAAAGATCCACTACTTAGTTGGTAGAGTACAAAGCTCTTAACCTTATGGACGTGGGTTCAAGCCCGATGGTGGAAATGACATCATATGATGTTATTATCGATGAATTATATACAGAGTCCCAGCTCAGTATTATCTTACTGAGCCGGCCCTTGGGGCCTACACGTTGCTGCTCAAGTCTACATGATCATATTTACAAAGTCCATGCTCATTATTTCATAATGACCCGACACTTGGGGGCTACAAGTGATATGAATATAATGGAGGTACATTTTCAAGTTTGATGTTAGCAACAATTATGACCCGGTGCTATCAATATTTACAAACTGGATATTTTGGCAATGATAAACCAACAAGTTCTACATCTGCAAGCGGGAGGAATATCAGTTGAATATTTTAAGACCAATATTTTTGTCAAGTCAGATCATTGAAGGCCGACTCAAATGGATTCTTTATTCACAATATTTCTTCTACAAGCAAATTGATTATGAAGCTGGTCTATCGACCCAGATTTTCTAGAAGAAAGAAAGGACAAGGAGTTAAGGATGATCAGGTGCCGGCTTACAAGAGTCCTTAACCCGGATCATAATCTTTCAAAATTGTTCTTGTGTTTGTTTTACATGATCAGTTTAACATGTATGAATCCAAATTAAACTGGGGGCTAATGTCGGAGATATACCCCGCGGTGTGACCCGGCCGGAGATATGACCCGGCTGGGACTTGGTGTTTCATTGGTGACCCGGCAAATTATAAGTCGGCGGACACAGTTAAGCATTGTAAGACGATGGATACAGTTAAGCAGGTTAAGCCGGCGGACATAGTTAAGCATTGTAAGCCGGCAGATACAGTTAAGCAGGTTAAGACGGCAGACATAGTTAAGCATTGTAAGCTGACAGATAGTTAAGCCAGATAGTTAAGCCGGCAGACAGTTAAGCTAGATTGTAAGTCAGACTGGTAGCCGGATTGTAAGCCGTCTTACGTTAAGAAGCGCAAGACGTTAAGAAGCCCATGGTGAGAAGCATGTTGTCGGCGTTCTGGGAACGGGGGTACCTAGACTTGCCTGCCTGCGGCCTGCGGCATGGCTCAAGGAGTGGCCCAGTACGGCCCATCTTCATCGACATATGCTCAAGACCCTCGCGAGGGGCCAAGCCCCACGGGGCGGACAACAGGAAGCTTCCTCAGGCACAGCCTCGTCAGGCTGGCTCGTGAGGAGGCAGAGAGATCAAGGCAGTGTACCTCACGAGGTGCCCGTGACGCAAGCCATGATGACCGAAGCCAGGTGGGCGCCAGGCGGGCGCCGGCCTGTGCAGAGTCCTTCTTTCCTCTTTTTGTGCAAAGGGAGCAAGCTCAGGCGAGAGTATCAAGCAAAGGCAACCATTTCGGTGCAACAAGACCAAGACCAGCAGAACGGCAGGATGGAGGTCATCGTGGAGCCCAAGCCGGCGTCACCGTCAGAGTCTTTGGCAGGCGAGGACCGACTTTAGCCAGGATAAGGGTACTAGATGTTCCCCTTCAAAATGGCTAATTGTTGGCGCCCTTCCCGCTCAATATTTGCGAAGAGGACCAAGGCCTCGCTCTATAAATAGGACTAGCCACTCTCATGGCAGGGAGGTCGACCAATCGAACCTTAGCCAGAACCACCAACACAAGAATCCCACCCCTCGCGAGGCAGTTCTTTCTTTGTATTGTTCATCATCAGCCCATGAGGCAATCCACCACACCACAAACTAGACTAGGGTATTACACCACAATGGTGGCCCGAACTAGTATAAACCTCGTGTCCCTTGTGTTGTTCTTCGGGTAGTTTAGATCCTTGCAAGGCGAGGAGACGTGAGTAGGTAGGAGGTGTGATCTCTGCGCGCACCAGAGTTCGAACCTTGAGGGTCTTCCAGAACCCGAAATCCGAAATTTGGCGCGCCAAGTAAGGGGTGCGCCGGAATCCGCTTTCCGCCGCCCTGTGTTTCGCCATCCGTCGCATCCATGTCACACGCTCGTCGAGCCCGCGCCGAGTGCCGGGCCGCTCTCGCCACTCGAGTCACCCAGACGGCCCCCGTCGGTGGATGCCTCCACCGTTCCCCGTCGCCTGCCGTCAACGCCGCCATCGGCCCGGCGGGGAACGAGCAGCAGGCGTCGTCCCTGCATCCTTCGGTGCGGCGAGAAGGCCACACCGCCACCCCATCGCTGACTCCGGCCGGTTCCTCGTCCCACGCCCGTCACGCTCCGGCGGATGCGCACGCCGTGCTGCTCCTGGCGTGGGAGCTCCTGCACTACTGTCCCGTCGACGACCTCTACGACGAGTGGATCGTCTGTATCACCGAGCTCGTCAGCGCCGCTGGGGGCTCCCCTGCGCCATCCCTCTCTTTGCACCGTGCCCCGCCCTGCGTGGGCAACAAAGCTCCGGGGGCGCCTCAGCCGCCTCCCCCTCAAGAAGGCGCCTTGGCCCCAAGGCGCGTGGACCCTGAACGGGACCCTCTCTGTCCGACGCCAGCACTGCAAGAGAAGAGCTGCCAAGAGATCCCTCGTCCCCAAGAACCTGCCCGTGTGCTCCCCACACCGGCCCGTCACGATAGCGCTCCTGCTCCAGCGCGTCAAGACCCCGCGCTGCTCCTGGCGGCAGCGCACAAAGACTTCCAAGATCAAGCTCTCCGTCACCAGAGGCCTCCCGTGGCCAGTGCAGGATGCCGTGCCTTCAACGCCGAGCTGCGCAGCGTGGCCTAGCCGGGCAAGTTCAAGCCAGATCTGCCCCCGCGCTACGATGGCATGGCTGACCCTACGGAGGTCCTCCAGCTCTATGAGCTGGGCATTGAAGCCGCCAATGGGGACGAGAAGGTCATGGCGAACTGGTTTCCCATGGCGCTCAAGTACGGTGCCCGCACCTGGCTCCTGAACCTGGCTCCCGGCATGATTTCCTCCTGGGACGAGATGCGCACCCGCTTTATCGCCAACTTCCAAGGCACCCGCGACCGGCACCCGGCCATGAGCGACTTGCACCACATCAAGCAGCAGCCAGGAGAGACCCTGCAAAAGTTCATCCAGCGTTTCAACAACGCTCGCCTTAAGATCCCTAGGGTGTCTAAGGAGGCTATCATCTCAGCCTTCTCCGACAGCGTGCATGACGTCAAGATGAAAGAGGATCTTGCGATCCATGAAGACATGTGCACCTCCCTGCAGCTGTTCAATTTGGCGACCAAGTGCGCCAGGGCTGAGGAAGGACGCCTTTCCCTCCTTGAACTGCCGGCTGCCGACCCAGAAGAGAAGAAGCCCATGGTTAAGGACATGAAGCGCAAGGGGGCTGCCGTGCTTGCAGCAGAGCCGGACACCAAGAGAGGCAGGGATCAGCCTGAGTCATCCAAGGGCAGCCAATACTGCGTGTACCATGATCTCCACACCCACAACACCAATGAATGCCAAGAGCTCAGGGCCGTGCGAGACGTGCGTGCCGGCCAACGCCCCGAGCGCAGCGACCGGGGCTATGGCCGAGGAGGAGGAAGTGGTTGAGGACGATGGGAAGACCGTGGCCATCGCCAAGGGTGGCGTGACCGACCTCGCGAGGACAGCTGGCAGGACCAGCCTCGCGAGGGAGGTTGGAGGGATCAGCCTCGCGAGGATCGCCCACAAGGCAACGCGGTCCTCCCTCCTCTACCACCACAACCGAGGAGGAATGAAGACCATCATCAGGACGAGGGGGCTGGAGGCTTCCAGGAACCGCGTGCAAACGCTTGCATCTTGGGCGGCGCTCAGGCCCCGGCCTGTCAGCGCATCTTCAAGCAGTTTACTCGTGAAGTGAATGCACTCCTCCCCAAGCTTGAGGCCACACGCCCTCTCAGGTGGTCAGCGTGCACCATCACATTCAGCTCAGCGGATCAGCTCAAGTGCGCGGCCACAGCTGGAGTCCTCCCAATGCTTTGTTCCCCAATCATCAGCAATGTGCAAGTCACCAGGACCCTCATCGATGGCGGAGTAGGGCTCAATGTCATGTCCGTCGAGACATTCAACAATCTCCAAGTGCCATACAATCAGCTTCAGCCAACCAAGCCTTTCTCAGGAGTCACCGGCGGTTCCACTATCCCGATAGGGCAGGTCCGCCTTCCTATTACCTTTGGGAAGCGTGACAACTACCACACCGAGCTCATTGACTTTGACGTCGCGCACATGCGCCTGCCATACAATGCCATCCTCGGGTACCCAGCTCTGGACAAGTTCATTGCCGTGACTCATCACCGCTACAATGTCCTCAAAATGCCAGGAAGCGGTGGAGTCATCACGATGCCTTGTGAGTAGAGGGATGTTGTGTGTTCTCTGGAGCGTGATTTTCAGGCCGCGTCAATCGAAGACCCATATCACAAGAGCGGAAGGCTTCCCGAGGCAGTCCCTAAGAACAAGAAGACATCGCCTGGTCCGAACCCTCAAGAGGCAGGCCCCTCAGGATCCGCGCCCGTTCAAGGGGCGCCTCCTTCTGTCGCATAGGAAGGCGTGCCCGGCGCCCTCCTCAGGCAAGGCTCGGGGGCTCTCTCCTGGAGGGCCATCAACTTTGCCAAGATCACGAGGGAGGCTCTCGGGCACCACTTGGAGGCATTTTTCAAAGCACGTTTCCCTCAGGAAGGAGCAAGGCAAGGAGGGCCAAACCCTCAGGAGTTCGTCAGCGAGATCATTTAGGAGCTGCAGGAGCCAAGAGTCATGAGTGGCAGCCGCCGCTTACCCGCCATAGCTCCCCATCTGGGCGAGGATGGTGGGCCGCGCGTCTGCATCGACATACCAGGACTCAACCGAGCCGCCTCTCAGGAGCGCCTCTGGCCCTCATGAGTAGGACGCTGTGAAGGTCCACCCCGCAGCTATGTTTGCATGCCTTACGGCTTGCCGAACACGGCTGCTATGCGTCAGCGCCTCATGGGGAGCATCCTGGAGGCTCAAGAGGTCAGGCATTCCGCATTCCTGGCGGAGATGGAGATGGTCCGCAAGGAGCCACCAGCGCCTCCAGAGCCTCCCAAGGCTCTTGGGCCAGGGGGCTCGTAAGGATCGGCTTCCGCAGCGCACGCCGTCCGCTACTTCAGCATCCCTTCATCTTCAACATCATCAGGTGACATCCTTCGAGTTTCATTTTCAGCTGGGAGCGCCTTCCGAGCTGCATCATCCCCAGGCCGCGTGGGTCCGTCCCTGCGGCATGTATCCCTTTTGTTCATGTTTTTAGCTTACTTTGTTGGGGGCGCCCCTCGGGCTGCATTATCCCCAAACCACTCGGGCCTGACCCAGTGGCATGTATCCCTCTCGCATTTATTCGGGTCGTGCGTTTGACCCACCATGATCATTACTTGATACTTGTGGCGGCACCCTTCTTCCTTCATGCCGGCTGCTTGCACGTTAAAGGGGGGTACCTGAGCATCGCGACTCATGGGCTCTTACTGGCTCTCCAGCCCTCACCTCCTGGCCTTGTCCACGGCATTGCGACCTGGCATACCAGCGACGGCTGAGCTCGCTTGAGGGCCGGGACCTGAGGACGTAGAGCGTCGGCATCTTACCAAATTTGCAGGAGCACATTACAAGTAAAGGCCCAGAGCCAGGCACAACCCGCCTTGAGGTAGGGCCCCGTGAGTCCCGCGCTGGCTCACGGGTGCCCAGATACACCTCGTCAAGCCCTACCGTGCCAGCCATGTGTCAGGGCGGGGTTGTACACGCCTCAGGGGCACCTCCCGGAGGGGAGCCCCCTCCCATGCACCAGTGGAAACACCAGGCTCCGTGCTGGCTGACAACACTGCCGAGGAGCGGCTATGCCCGTACATATACGGAAGCGCTATGCTCCGTGCTGGTGATAAACAACTGAGGGTGGCCCCGGTCGCATCAACCTTAGGGAGCCCAGAGCTCAACGTCCGGCCCCATCGTAACGCCTCCCCTCGGGAGTGCCGCGCGAGGGGGCTGGGCACGGGGGCTACGCCTGGGTCACGCCCAGACGCACGCCACCAATCCAGGGCCCTCGGGCCTGGTTCATCGCACATCTCTCCCCGAGCGGAGCCAAGGTACGAAGGCCGTTTGAACATCAAGGGGGACTCCTGAGCATCGCGACTCAGGAGCCTAACTGGTCATGTAGCCCCTCACCCCTTAGTTCCGAAAGGCTAACGGCGGTTGAGGTATGCGCGGGGCCGGGCTCTGCCGACGTAGAACGGTAGATTTATTCATACATCTCCCCTCCCTACTTGCTATTCGCGTGTCAAGGGGGACTCCTGAGCATCGCGACTCAAGAGCCTAACTGGTCACGTAGCCCCTCACTCCTTGGTCCCGTTCTGGTTTCCGGTCGGGGCTAACGGCGGCTGAGGTATGCGCGGGGCCGGGCTCTGCCGACGTAGAACACAAGCAAGTAGGAAGGAAAAACGTAAATCTCAAGGAATTCAAAAGCAAATATTACAGTCCATAGATTGTTTTCACAATGCCAAACACAAGTGGAAACGCCTCCACGAGTCATGATGCATGTTGCAGGAGCTAAAAACCAGGACAGGAGCCGCGAAGGGGTCACTTTCCGGCTGTGCCATCGCTGGTGGCGGAGCTGCGCTGGCGGTTTCGCCTCGTGGAGCCTCAGGATCGGCAGCACCTCGCCTTGGCTTGGTACTGAAGGCACGGAACCTCGCCAGCAGAGCCTCCGCTCGACCCTTCACAGCCTCAGCAGCGGCAGCGGCAAGCTCGCCGCTCACAGGCTCCAGCGGGCTGTCAAGGTCAACGTTGGAGTCATGAAGGTAGACATGGGTGAAGACGCGCGTTAGCGCTGCAGAAGAAAGGACACGCGCCTTGGCCTCAGCCGTGGGCCCAAGGCCGAGGGCGACATCTTCAAGGGCGCGGGCCAGGAAGGGAAGAAACTTGGTGGGGCCGTCCTCGGCGCCGGCCAGCGGGCTCTCCAGGCCGCTATCATAAAGCGTCTTCAGCAAGGCGCGAGCCTTCTCCTCTAGCTTCGCGAAGGCCACGCAGTCCTCGCCCAAGACCCGCGCCTTGCCGTCCAGCTCGATCATCTTCGACTCCAACGCCTACTCCAGCATATCTAAGCGGCCATGGCGTTCATCAAGCTCGGCATCCCGGTCCTTGGCGGCAGTCTCAGGAGCCTTCATCTCTTCCTCCTTCTCCTGGCGTTCACGTGACTCCTTGGCGAGCTGGTCGTGCATGCCTTGCAGCTCCATCTCCAGCGCCTTGCAGTGACCCTGAACATCCGCAACCTCACCCAAGGCGGCGGCACAAGCAGCCTTGGCCTGAAGGATGGCCTTCTTCTCCTCGTCACAAGCCGTCGCGGCCTGAACCATCGCCGCTCGAACTGAAGCATCAGAGCGGACCCAGCCGGAGGCTAGCTCCAGGTGCCCGGCCACCAAGCGAGGGTCGGCGCCCTGAAGATCTTCTCGCAACCGGTCCAGCTCAGCAGCAGCACGATCCAGGACAGTAGAAGGAGTCGGAGAGATGGCAGTTGGCGGAGTAGGAGGAGAAGATGGCAGCGTGATCACAGCACCATGAGTTGGGACCTTCTGTGCCCCGATGACTGCAGCAGTGGCTTCAGGCGAAGATGCCTCGAGAGTCGCTTGGGCCATGGGGGCTGAGCTCGCCCCAGCACGCCCCGCATGGCCTCACGAGGATGACCGGGCATGAGAGGCCCGAGGTTTGCCGCCTCCTCCCCCCGCGAAGTACTACCCCAGACGAAGCCTCAGGGACTCCCTTCAGCCTTTTCGCCGCAGGCACCGGCCTAGACAAGGAATATGGACGTCAAGCCTCAGCAACAAAAGCAAAAAGCAAAACGAGAATCAAGAACTCACTGGTCATCGCCCGCGGGCTCAAGGAACCTCTGGCCAAACTTGAAGCCTAAGAGCCGGCTACTGGGGTCAGCCTCAGGAGACTCGGGAGCAGGAGGCACGTCTGCAGATCGCCTCGGAGCCGGAGCGGACCAGCGGAGAACCAGCCCCGTCCTGTCCTTCTTCGGGATCAGGGGCGAGCACTCCCCGCCTCGATCGTCGCCATCCTCGTCGTCATCCGGCATGAGGCGAAGAGCGCGGGACCTGCGCCGAGGGAGGGGCTCTCTCGACTCCCCGTCGGTCGCCTCAGGATTGGGCTCCTCTTCCTGCCCCTCTTCTTCCTCCTCTCTGCCGGAGTCGTTGGAGGATACGTTCACCGTCGCCAGGGCTGCTAGGTCCTCAGGAACCTCCGCGGGCACAGGCCCATCCCCGTTGAAAGCAGGCATGGAGTTCACCACCTGCTCCCAAGCATCCCGAAGGAACAGGGGTACGGGAGCACCCTCCAATCTCGCCACGTCTCCCCCAACCAAGCATTGGAGGACCACGGCCAGGTCTCCGTCGGCCAAGACTACGGAGCACGGGCGAAGGGCGGCATCGGCCTTCCTGAGCCTCCACAGTGGGAGCGAATATTTCCGAAGCGGAGCCACTCAATGCTCCAGGAACTCCCACAGGAGCGACGCCCCGGTTAGCTTCGCAGTCGCCATGTTGCCTAGCCACAGGTCCGCGTCCATCCTCTCCAGCACTGGCTTCGCGCGGGGATCGACGAGCTCCGCGCGAGACCAAGCGTCGACGGCCTCGGGCTGCCTCATAGGCAGGATCAGCCGGGGGTGGATGTGCCCTGCGTCCACCATGACCCACTTGCTCCGGAAGCCTTCGATCCTCTTCCCGGGCTTCGAGATAGCATTGAAGCTGGAGTACGCAATAAAGCTCGTGCACGCAGTGATGGGGCCTCAAGAAACCCGAAGGTAAAAGTAATGGCGCAGCAAGGCCACCGAGGGCCTTACCCCAACGTGAGCTTCGCAGTAGTAAGCGAAAATCACCAGGAGAAGAAAATTGTTGGGATGGAGGTGCAGAGCTTGCAGGTTGTAATGGCGGAGAACAGAAAGGAAGAACTTAGAAAAGGGAGGCACCAGACTAGCGGCGATGGCTCTCACGAAGAGCGGGTAGAAAGTGCTTCCTTTGTCCTCGGGAAGGGCGGAGCCAACCTTGAGCACGGCCGCCCCGTCGTTGCATTGTGCTGCCATCATCTGGCGCGTCCGGGCGAGGTTCTTCTCCGACACGTTCAGAGGATCCAGAGCGGGCGAGTACCAGGCTTCGGCCGGGGTCTGGGGAGGCGCCATGCCATGCTAAGATGCAGGGTTGGAGTAGATCTGGGGATTTGGGAAGCAAGAAGGAGGAGAGCGAGAAAGGGGATCTGGGCAATGACAGAAGAAGGCAAGGAGGGGAAGGCTGGCCGAATACCGCTCTCTTATCAATTCGTGCAGTTGTCGAGGCATCATGGGGAAGCAGGTACGCCCACGTCCAATCAACCGCCACGCGGCACCCAAGGCCGCAGGCTATTGGGGCCCGCGACACTTCGCACTTGCCCCTTCGCTTCTCTACTAAGCCAAGTCCGGGCGCGCCTTGGGCCCCGGGGCTACTGTCGGCGTTCTGGGAACGGGGGTACCCAGACTTGCCTGCCTGCGGCCTGCGGCATGGCTCAAGGAGTGGCCCAGTACGGCCCATCTTCATCGACATATGCTCAAGACCCTCGCGAGGGGCCAAGCCTCGCGGGGCAGACAGCAGGAAGCTTCCTCAGGCACAGCCTTGTCAGGCTAGCTCGCGGGGAGGCGGAGAGATCAAGGCAGGGTACCTCATGAGGTGCCCGTGATGCAAGCCATGACGACCGAAGCTAGGCGGGCGCCAGGCGGGCGCCGGCCTACGCAGAGTCCTTGTTTCCTCTTTGGTGCAAAGGGAGCAAGCGCAGACGAGAGTATCAAGCAAAGGCAACCATTTCTGCGCAACAAGACCAAGACCAGCAGAACGGCAGGATGGAGGTCATCGTGGAGCCCAAGCCGGCGTCACCGTCAGAGTCTTTGGCAGGCGAGGACCGACTTTAGCCAGGATAAGTGTACTAGATGTTCCCCTTCAAAATGGCCAATTGTTGGCGCCCTTCCCGCTCAATATTTGGGAAGAGGACCAAGGCCTCGCTCTATAAATAGGACTAGCCACTCTCAAGGAAGGGAGGTCGACAAATCGAACCTTAGCCAGGACCACCAACACAAGAACCCCTCCCCTCGCGAGGCAGTTCTTTCTTTGTATAGTTCATCATCAGCCCCTGAGGCAATCCACCACACCACAAACTAGAGTAGGGTATTACACCACAATGGTGGCCCGAACTAGTATAAACCTCGTGTCCCTTGTGTTGTTCTCGTGTAGTTTAGATCCTTGCGAGGCGAGTAGACGTGAGTAGGTAGGAGGTGTGATCTCCGCGCGCACCCCAGAGTTTGAACCTTGAGGGTCTGCCGGAACCCGAAATCCGACACCTGTGGTAAGACGTCAAAATAGGTTAAGTCCTAAGCCGAGTTTAACTCCACATGTAACCCGCCCCTTCGACTTATATATGGAGGGGCGGGGCACCCCAAGAGGGGAGAGCAAGAAAATAATCGTTAAGGCTAGACACAACTAGAGGAGAGCTAGATATATGACGTCTCCCTCATGAGCATAAGGAGACCTATCCACAAACAGCATGTAGGGCTATTACCGGATGACGTTTCCTGGGGCCCGAAGATGTCTAAATCCTTGTCTTGTGTGTTGCGTCTCTCGTCCTGATCAACCCCTCTCAAGCTACCACATAGGTGCATTAGCCTCATGACTAAGTCCTCACACTAGGATATCTGCCGTGACGTTTCCACGACATACAGGTAGAAGTTCAGGTTGTGATCAGAATATTCTGATCCCGTGAATAGAATAGTGTTTATATATATATATAATATATATATATATATATATATGGTTTCTTATGTTGTGATGTGGCCTACTTCATTTTAAAATTTGTTTTAAATTATTTAAAAAATATCATCATATTTAGCTCGAAACTAGTTCAAGGTCGTTACAAACTGAGCACGAGCCACTTTCTACAACTCAACCTTGAGCTTCGCTTGGTTTGAGCTCGCTCGAATTTTTGTATAAGTTGAGTTGAGCTAATCCAACTTGCTCAAACTCGACTCGTTTATACCCCTACTTATGGACCTGCCCTCCCCGCAAATTTTCACTGGTGGACCCCACCTCCTGCCTAATCTTCAACCATCATTCGACAAGCCTGTCCATAACAGCAGTCATGTTAGGGTCTGTCTGTAGGTGTAGAAAAGTATTTATGTGAGATTAGATTGTACGAACATGAATATTTTTAATAAAAATATATTATGTGTCTTTAATCACATAATATCTGCACATTACAGAGTTTAAAAAAACCCACAGAAGTGTGGGAGAAGAAAACTAGTAGGTATGAAGGGCATATTCATGCCATGTAGTTTTGTGAAGGTGGTTAGATCTGCTTGCCTCCTGCCAGCGCCCCTGCAGGTCTACCTCCTCTCATGTGGCCTTAGAACACATAGATGAAGTGGATCTCAGACTTTGCCGGAGGGAGGGCTTCTGCTCTATTTCTAGATGTTTTTGTTGTGTTTTTAGGGTTTGTGTCCTACTTAGTAAGAAGAGGCGATGACGGCTCCTTGGAGATGGAATAATGTTCTCCCCACCCAGCCCCCCTCTCGGTGGTTAGTCTAGCATCGTCGGAGGGCGTGTGGAGGTGTGTCTCCAATGAATCCCGCATGATTCGGTCAATGTTTGTCTTCAAGGGATCTACTTGGATCCAGTTTTCGTTCATCTGCGTTGGTATGTCTATAAGTTGGATACTTCTGATCAACGCTTCTCTTCATTGGTGACGGATATTGTTCTAGTGCGCTGGTCCTTTGGGGTCTTAGCACGATGAATTCCCGACTAAAACAAGGTTTGCCCAACTCCAGTAAGGGAGGGGTGATGACAGCACGCGCCTTCGCTCGTTCCAGTGCTTATAGTCATCGCTAGATGGTCTACTGACCTAGATGTAAATTTCATTATTTCTTGTTCTCTTTATACTATCATCATAATTGATGAATAGATTGGAAGTTTTTCCAAAAAAAATGCATGCATGCAAATAGTTTCTAAAACTTATTAGAGTGATGTGGCATAGCCAAATGTGCATAAAAATACCAATGCTCTGTCCATTTTATTAACATAGGGAAAGACGGGGGGAATGTCCAGGACATAAGTTGCAAGAGAAAAAAGAGAAATAACAAAAGAAAAAAAGCACAACCTCGCCGAAAGACCCCCTAAAATGTTCAGGGTATTGCATTAAGAGAGTATGGAAAATGTACTTTTGGCAAAATAGCCGTGGAAAATGTACTCACTGAAAATGCGTCATTTCTTGTCCTTCCACACATTCCATAGCACATACACAATGGCCTCGCCCAAGAGAAGCCGTAAAAAATTATCTTTTTAGTGTGTGCTTAGGCTCCACCAATCCTTAAAGGTGGAGAACTTAGACTCTGATACGAGATGGTTGTACAGCCATATTGAATTTTTTTTCCACGCACCTCTCACAAAAACGTAGTAATGGCTAATATGCTTTTTTAGTTCATAATGGGTGAGGCAAAAGCTAGCAAATCCCACCGAGAGGCGACCCTCGTCAAGGAAATATGCCCTAGAGGCAATAATAAACTTATTATTTATTTCCTTATTTCATGATAAATGTTTATTATTCATGCTAGAATTGTATTAACCGAAAACATAATACATGTGTGACTACATAGACAAACATAGTGTCACTAGTATGCCTCTACTTGACTAGCCCGTTGAATCAAAGATGGTTGTGTTTCCTAACCATACACATGAGTTGTCATTTGATTAATGGGATCACATCATTAGAGAATGATGTGATTGACTTGACCCATTCCGTTAGCTTATCACTTGATCGTTTAGTTTGTTGCTATTGATTTCTTCATGACTTATACATGTTCCTATGACTATGAGATTACGCAACTCCCGAATATTGGAGGAACACTTTGTGTGCTACCAAATGTCACAACGTAACTGGGTGATTATAAAGGTGCTCTACAGCTGTCTTTGATGGTGTTTGTTGAGTTGGCATAGATCAAGATTAGGATTTGTCACTCCGATTGTCGGAGAGGTATCTATGGGCCCTCTCGGTAATGCACGTCACTATAAGCCTTGCAAGCAATGTGACTAATGACTTAGTTGCGGGATGATGCATTACGGAATGAGTAAAGAGACTTGCCGGT
Organism: Triticum aestivum; assembly: GCF_018294505.1. NCBI lineage: Eukaryota > Viridiplantae > Streptophyta > Magnoliopsida > Poales > Poaceae > Triticum > Triticum aestivum. The sequence goes on from NC_057813.1 coordinate 507,274,398, forward strand.
AACGAGATTGAGCTAGGTATCGAGATATGGACGATAGAATCTCGGGCAAGTAACATACCGATGACAAAGGGAACAACGTATGTTGTTATGCAGTTTGACTAATAAAGATCTTCGTAGAATATGTAGGAGCCAATATGAGCATCCAAGTTCCGCTATTGGTTATTGACCGGAGACGTGTCTCGGTCATGTCTACATAGTTCTCGAACCCGTAGGGTCCGCACGCTTAACGTTCAGTGACGATCGGTAATATGATTTTATGTGTTTTGATGTACCAAAGGTAGTTCGGAGTCCCGCGTATGATCACGGACATGAAAAGGAGTCTCGAAATGGTCGATACATAAAGATCGATACATTGGATGACTATGTTTGGACTTCGGAAGGGTTCCGGGCAAGTTCGGACATGTACCGAAGTACCGGGGGTTACCGGAACCCCCCGGGGAGTGTAATGGGCCTATTGGGCCTTAGTGGAGTAGAGGAGGGGCGGCCAGGGCAGGCCGCGTGCCCCCTCCCCCTCTAGTCTGAATTGGACAAGGGGGGGGGGGGGTCCCTCCCTTTCCTTCATCCTCTCTCCTTCCCTTCCCCCTTATCCTACTCCTACTAGGAAAGGAGTCCTACTCCCGGTCGGAGTAGGACTCCCCCCTTGGCGTGCCCTACTCCTTGGCCGGCCACCTACCCCCTAGCTCCTTTATATACGGGGGTAGGGGGCACCCCAAGACACACAAGTTGATCATTGATCTTTAGCTATGTGCGATGCCCCCCTCCACCATAATCCACCTTGGTCATATCGTAGCGGTGCTTAGGCGAAGCCCTGCGTCGGTGCTTCATCAACACCGTCATCATGCCGTCGTGCTGACGGAACTCTCCCTCGAAGCTCTACTAGATCGTGAGTTCATGGGACGTCACCGAGCTGAACGTGTGCAGATCGGGGAGGTCCCGTACATTCGGTACTAGGATCGGTCGATCGTGAAGACATACGAATACATCAACCACGTTGTCATAACGCTTCCGCTTACGGTCTACAAGGGTACGTGGACGACACTCTCCCTCTCGTAGCTATGCATCACCATGATCTTGCGTTTTCGTAGGAACTTTTTTGAAATTACTACGTTCCCCAACAGTGGCATCCGAGCCAGGTTTATGCGTAGATGTTATATGCACGAGTAGAACATAAGTGAGTTGTGGGCGATACAAGTCATACTTCTTACTAGCATGTCATACTTTGATTCGGCAGTATTGTTGGATGAAGCGGCCCGGACCGACACTACGCGAACGCTTACGCGAGACTGGTTCTATCAACATGCTTTGCACATAGGTGGCTGGCGGGTGTCAGTTTCTCCAATTTTAGTTGAATCGAGTGTGGCTACGCCCAGTCCTTGTTCAAGGTTAAAACAACACTAACTTGACGAAATATCGTTGTGGTTTTGATGCATAGGTAAGAACAGTTCTTGCTCAACCCGTAGCAGCCACGTAAAACTTGCAACAACAAAGTAGAAGACGTCTAACTTGTTTTTGCAGGGCATATTGTGATGTGATATGGTCAACACTACTAGGAAAAGGCCTACTAATGGTGCACCGGTTTTGCCTACTAATGGCGCACTACTGGTGCGCCATTAGTAGCACGCCATTAGAATTTTTTACTAATGGCGCACCACAGGTGCGCCATTAGTATCTGGTATACTAATGGCGCACCTGGCAGTGCGCCATTAGTATGTAACTCCATGCGCCATTAGTATGCCTCCCGGGGGGCCATATGTAACCATGTGCTTTGTCACACTAATGGCGCACTCTGCCTTGATGCGCCATTAGTATCCTTTGGCATACTAATGGCGCACTCTGCCTTGATGCGCCATTAGTATGAATATTTATTTTTTTTGCTTTTCTGATTTTTGCACAGGGTACAAAATATATTATTGGACAGAATATAGACAGCAGCACACAGCAACATCAGATTCATCGAATACAATAGAAGATTAGTCTCCAAATACAATTCATCATATTAGTCTCCAAATTCAAAAGACCTAACAAAGATAAAACATTACAAGTCTCAAGACCGTGAGTATCGAGTTTGTCTTCACATTACAAGTCGATATCGATCATCTAAACAACCATCACATAAAAGAGAGTTGTGGTCATCACAATGAGCATCATCGCGATCAAACTGGTCTTCATCCGGTTCATCCAACGGTCCCTCCTCTCTCCCGCTAGATTGCGGGCATATCTAGATTCGGCCTCCGCCCTAGTGGTGTACCCTTTGTAACTGTTACCGCTGAAACGGTGAACCTGTCTCCGACACTCCTCCCAGTCGTCGTAGACTCCGGGAACCTTACCCTTGTACACGACATACGACGACATCTCTATGCACAAGCCAAACAACAGACAATACATAAGCAATATGTAAGTACGCAACAAAAGGATCGGAAGAGAAAAGCAAGACATTAATAGCACGATTCATGGTCCTACTAATAAATAGCATCGATTACATCTAAGTTGAACGATTGTCCAACCCAAAGAGACATACGAATTCATTAAAGTTTAATTACAACATGAGCCAATCAATGTTTCAAAACTACACATCACTACTTTCGACTCGACTCATCGGACAGGAGCGTGGATGAAGCCGCCGTCTGTCGTGATGGTCATGAAATCGCGGTCGTTGTCACCCTGCATTTGTAGTGTTCCATCTATCTCATTGTTGGACGGTTGATATCTGAGGTAGAACTGCCCCGACGTATGAAGGACATCTTGATGGATGATGTCCGCAAAGTCCGATTGGATGCGAAAGAATTCTTGTCTGAGGTCCACGTCCTGGATTGCCGACAAGTTCACGGCCCAATCTTTGAGCTTATCTGGTAGCAAAAGTTGATGATGGTCCCTTATGATCGCCCGCATGTGATGGAGGGCGTAGTAGGCATCCTTCTGACCGCCAGGCGGCTGCTTGACGCAGCAGAACTTCGTATTGTGTGAGAACATGTGCTTGCCGTACTTACGAACAATCCTGGTGAAGGTGCCTCCAGATTTGGCGTAGCCGGGGAGAACATCATCAAGAACTTTCTTGACATTTGTGTAGTCTATCTTGGAGTTACGGTTCGGGTCGAAATACGTGGCCATGGAATATTTCGGGCTTAAGAGGACGAGTGTGCAATGTGTGTCACTGCACAGAACACGGAATGTTAGAAAAAAAAAGAACGATCGAAATCTAAGAAATCTTATGTTACGGGGCAGTTAAGGGATGACTTACTCGGGAAAGTAAGCCACAAGGAAGTTATCCTTATCTGGGTTTGCCAGAATGACGCCTTCGAGGTGTGAACTCGCAACTTGGCGGTCCCCAGCGCTGCTCAAGTGCTTCGCACGCATGTAGAAGGGGTCGACTATCACGATGTCCGGGGTCTTGTCTCTAATGATCTGCATCTCCATACTCAGCGAAAACAGCCGAACGAAGGTGTAGTGCAGCGGATGAAGGTTAAACATAGCAAAGATGTCATCAAACCGCAAGACGATCGTACCCCCGATGTTGCCATCCACAAAGCCCTTGCCCTCTGGCACCTTGGCCACGAAAACCGGGTATGCCACATCCTTCTCTCTGAGACGCCGCTTCTCCAAAGAAAGAACACTGTCGTGCAGACTCCGCATAGCACCGGTTGCAGCATTCAGCATATTTGGTGGTAGCATCGCCCTACCCGCCACATGCACACTCCTCGAGATATCGTTAGGTGAAGGTGGCCCGTCCTGAGCACGGATCGAACTCGGTGCCGGCTGGCTCGCACCGGCGCCCTTGTTAGTCTTTCGTTTCCGTCCCTTCTTCTTGATCTCCTGTAATGGGACCGAGTTCTGCTCACAGACCGCCTTCTTGAGCATGTTGGGGCTGATAATATTTCGCACCTCAGCTATCTAAGGCTCGGTGAAGGCGGGAGCTGGAGGCGTCTCCTGAGAACTGAACGCCAGACGACGCCTATTGCAATTGGATTTCTCCGCCGTACTAGCTAGATTGCGGTCATCTTGGTTGGGTTCTTGAGAAAGAGGCCCGCAGAACTCGTCAGCGTACCCATGTTCGGCAAAGTACTTATCGACTTTGCTAAATGTACCGTCGTCGATGTCGTCGTCGTCCAGATCCTATGCCATAGGGCTGTCCGGATCCTGTGCCATAGGGATGTCCAGATCCTGTGCCATAGGGATGTCCGGCAGGTCCGGTAGTGTTGCGGCGTTCTTGCCATGTCTTGGCGCCGGCATGATTGACGGTCTTGTCTGTGGGATGGTGTCCCCCGCCCCCAAACGAATCTGGCTCTTCGGCCAAAGCAGCGGCCAGTTTACGCAGGCGCTGAGGGTCATCTCATCTTCTTCGTCGGCCCCAACGGGTCGAACCGGAGGTAACAGCTCGTCGCAGCCTGGCAGCACCCGAACCACTTCAACCCTATACGCTGTGGGTGGCATCGGATTACTGTGGAACATGCGGTTTCCCGGTTGAATGATTCTGCCCTTGGCGACATCGACCAACTCGGCGCCCACAAAGTGCAGAAGAGTGCAAGGAACGTCGGCGGTGCCCTGCGAAAACATGTATAGGGCGTCAGGGATGCCCAGTCAAAGGCAAGGAGATGAAGTCATCGGCCGAGAGGCTTAGTTACCGTGATGCCGTTGAGCTCGGCTAATGTCGAGGCACCGCCAACGGCGGGCGTGCAACTGACAGAGGGGGCGCTTGCTGGCGAGGTGCCGGCCGGCATACACCCGGGTGCATTAAGCTCCAATGCCCGTGTGGGCGCCGGAGACACGAATACCGCCTCCGCCGGAGACACCAATGGCGCCGCTGCCGGAGACACCAATGGCGCCGCCGGAGACACCAATGGCACCGCATGCGCGTTGTGCGAGTTGCTGGCCGTGAAGCTAGGAACTGGGGGAGGCCCCTGTTGGCCGCCCGCAATCCACGTCGTCAGCCCATGAATCAACGTAGGCACCATGGCGTTGAGCTTCATTCCCAGTTGTTGTTCCACTTGCTCTTAGACAAGCTCCGGAATCCGCACCACTTGTGCCTTGAGTGCTTCAACCTCGCGCGTCTGGCTTTCCGAGCTGGCCTTTTTCTCCTTCCGCACACCAGCGGTATAGTATGACCCCTATTTTGTGGACAAGCCTTTGCCGGCCACACGACCAGCTGACGTTGGCTTAGTGAGCTTATCCTTGCTTTTCATTACGTTCAACGCCCTATTTAAAGGGGTGTCGAAAGGGGAGCTCTGAGACGACCCCGCGCTACTGCTTTCAGTTTCCTGCGAAAGGAACGTGAACCATTTAGAAATATTGGGGATTAATTAGAGTGCAACCATATGGAGCTAATTACGCGGGGGTGTATTCCTTACCAAAACAAGCTCAAGCGCCCTGGTCTTTGGATCCGTGGTAAGCTCCTTTGTTATCGAGTCCTCCTTGTACCGGGCCCTGACATAGTTCCTGGTCTGCTTGTTACCGATGTATTTCTCGAAGCGGGGCGGTAGGCCTTGCTCGGCACGCTCCGCGTCCTCCTTGTCCCATATAGGCTCCGCCAATCTGTAACCGCCGGGACCGAGTTTGTGTTCCCCTAAGTTCAACTCCCGCATTTCTTTCCCCCACTGACTTGATTCGGTGGTTGCACTGCTCTCGCACTTTATCTTGAACTCCTTGTAGTCATGTTCGCTCTTCAAAGGATATTTCGCCTTGATCTTCTCATAACTATCACCTTTATCAATCATTCTCTTCACCGCACTTCTCCAAGTAGACAGGGCCATGCTCATCTTCGTGAGGGCGGCACTGTTCACTTTATTCCCTGAGAGGCGTGTGTTTTCAAATTCGGCGGGGAACTTGTATCGTTCGTGCAGCTTCGTGAAGAGGAGGTTGCGCAAATTCCCTCGGTCCTTATGCCTAAGGTTCTCGGTGTTGATCGAGATGGTGCTCCGGAGAATGCACCCGAGCTAAACAGAGTACCCCTTGACTATATGTTTGGGCTCCGTTGGATTCCCGTCGGAGTCCACTTGAGTGAATTCCTCCTTGAGGGTGCGAAGCGCATTTGGGCGCCGGTCCTTCCTTTGCTTCTTCGGTTGGTTGCCATCTGTGTGTGCGCCGTCATCATTAGTGGTGGCATCCTCGGTGGCACCATCAGTGGTGTCATCCTCGACGCCACTAGGGGTTGTGTAATCAGGATCGGTGTCTTCCGCGGCATCCTCATAGCGGTGAGGTTGTTCCTCCATCTCCTGGGACATCTCCCAGAATTGCTTGCCGCCCGAACCGCCGGCCTCATCGTTGTTGGCCATGTTTCGCTTTAAATAGGAAAACTGTTTGGTCAAAAAGTTGGTTATTGTCAAGGAACAAGATCACGGTCTCATCATTTAGGGTTTGTCGACACCGAGGCATCCTAAAAGCTAAGCTTTTATCATTTAGGGTTTGTCGACGCCGAGGCACCCTAAAAGCCTAAGCCGAGGCACCCTAGGTTGGGCCTAATCACTTGGCACTAATCACTTGGCTCTATTGCCACCTATGGTTTAATGCAGCAAGAATGGCGGGGCATTTGATCCTACTTAACTAAGTACTAAGATACCCCGGTCCATGCATTAGTCGCAAGTACCCCATATGTCCTATTTTTAGCAAAGTCATGCTAAAATTTCAGCATGACCTTTGCTGAAAATAGGACATATGGAGTACCTGAATTTGCCGGAACGGAAGTTAATCAACATTCCGGCAAACCCAAGGGCCTCTCGGGGTAGCCTCTGAAGAAAACAACATTGCAACATTCAAGTTCACAGGATAAAAAAATCATCCACATTCACCAACCCACATGATGTTAAAACCCACATGAGCTGTAAACAGACTTAAAAAACCCACATGATGTTATAACTGTATACACTGAACATGATGATACCAAATGGGAAGGAAAATTGTATCACTCTAGATTAGTGTAGCCACTATCTAACAAAACCAGAATGTTAACAAAATTACACCATGATGATACCAAATTCTTGTAGCAGTACAATGACTTCATAGGATAAAAAATCATCCACATTCACCAACCCAAACTGGTGGAGATACAGCAAACCAGAGCCTCCCAGGTTTCTGCCATTTTATTTTTCCCACCGTATATGTTTTTTGATTCATGTCATGGTACTTGCTGTCAAACCAAGTATTTTCTTTCTACATAATCTGGGAAGTTTCCTTCTTACTGTCTCACTATCTTACTGTCTCACTACAAAAAACTAGTATGCTTAGTTGAGACTAGTATGCTTAGTTGCATTATGACAGACAAAAACTACAAATATTTGTGTTTTTAGTTGAGCAATACAGCGACAGTGTGATAGGCAAGTTTCAGCTGGCAAAGTGTCATGATTCAGACAACAGAGCAACTAAGCATAGCAAGTGGATAATTTAGTCGGTATACTAGTACTCTTTAGAAAGCATGAGACATATATTATTAGAAGAACTAATGCACATTTAAACACCCTGAATCCGGAAGAAGTAATACAACACTACATAGTACATCTGTAGTTTCCATGCCAAACTTTGGGTGATATCAAACCATTAGAAAGCATGATCATGAGAACAACATCAGTTTGAAAGATATTGTAACCCCTCCTGGTAACAAATATTCATCTACTCATTTGTAGATACCTATTAGTAACAAGACTATCAAACTAACAGATCCATTAATCAATTATGGACTTCTTACATGTTACATCTATCATTAGTGGCCATAAAGAATAGTAATTAATGTTTCATATTGTTGCATGAATCCAAACTCACTGGAAAATTCACTAATTGAGCCTAGCTAGTTAAAGAAAGAATCTCTAGGCGGATGCTTAGTTGAGACTAGTATCCTCTAAAATGCATCTAAATGCAAGCTCAGAGATTTGAACATTTGGAAAACCCTAGCTACTTAATTCTCCAACACCCTTTCCTTGTCCAAATTTCTCCAACCCCCAACCCTAGAACACATCAGAAGGAAATAAACAGGGGGAAGAGGGGGAAGCGGCTTGGGTGCTCACTTGGGAGGTCGAGGGCAACTCGGGGCAGCCAGAGCTAGTCGAGGCGGCGCGAATTCGGTGTCGAGCGGTGGCGCTCCTCCTGGGCAGGACGCACGGTCGAGGGCGTCGAGCGGTGGCGGTCCTCCTGGGCGTCCGAGCTTGTCCGGGTCCTCGTAGTCGAAGAGGAAGACGGCGGCGGTCCTCCTGGGCAGGCCGCGCGGTGTTGGATGCGAGCACGTCGAGGGCGCAGGCGGGGCCGCGGGGGGAGGGGCGCTTGGGCGGGAGGCCGTCGAGGGAGGCGGCGAGGGAGGCGGCGCTCGGCTCGGGGACGGCGAGGGAGGCGGCGCTCGGCTCGGGGACGGTGAAGGAGGCGAGGGGGGCGGCGAGGGGGACGGCGAACACGGGGGGCAGCGGGTGAGGTGGATGTGGCAGGAGAGAGATGAGAGAGATTGGGGATTTAGTGTGGGGGGAAGCTTTCTAATGGCGCACCACCCCCTCGTGCGCCATAAGTACGACTATTCTAATGGCGCACCAGCGCTCGGTGCGCCATTAGAATTTTGTTTTAATCTAGCCCACTAGCCCTATCTACAACCTAACCCTATCTACAACAGAACCCACCCACTAGCCTGACTGGTCAGCACGCAGCACACACACCAGGAGGTCTTGGGTTCGATTCCCAGGCTCCCCAATATTTTTTTATGCATTTTAAATGTTGTTTTTTATATTTATTTGTGTTTAAATATGTTCAAACTTGTTTAAATCATAACAGATGGAGCGGGGGAGGGTTGCGGTGGTTCGTCGGCGGCGGTGGAGCTAGCGGGGGAGGGTGCGGGATCGAGATGGAGATGGAGGGGGGTCGAGATCGAGATGGAGGGGGAATCGAGATCGAGATGGAGGGGGATCGAGATCAAGTGTCCTCATGATTTCAAAAAGTTCCCATGAAATTTAAAAATGTTCATGATATCAAAAAGTGCCCATGAAATACAATCGAGAAATGAAGACTACGATTTAAATACAATCGATCTTAGCTAGCTATCTGTTCACAATCTTCTTGCCCTTCTTTTTTGCAAATGGAGTTCTTCTGTGGAACGGACGTCCTTTAGGTAGGGTGCTCCTGCTTCTTCTTGTGGTGTGTGCTGCTACTTCATCGTCGTCATCATGTTTGATTTTCGGGTCGCCGTACTTGTCGAAGTCTTGCTCATTGGCTACTCCATCCATTCCGATGATCTTCCTTTTGCCTCTCCCCACGACAACACGACTGGGATTTGGCAGGTCGGTAATGAAGAAGCATTGGTCCACTTGGGAAGCCAGTACCCATGGCTCATTTTTCGCGGTGACATTTGCGCCCGCGGTCTTGGATTTGGCTTCGGGTATAACCATGGTGGTGAAATATCGGTCTTCTTTTAGGACGCTCTTGGCCCATCTGACACGGAACATCGGCACCTTCTCTCCAGCGTAGCTCAGCTCCCAGATCTCCTCGATCCTTCCGTAGTATCTGTCCTTGTCCTTACCGGTGTAGGATTCCATCGTTACCCCGGAGTTCTGATAACCATCGCTCTTCATGTCCTTGTCCTCGGTGTAGAATGTGTAGCCGTTGATATCGTACGCCTCATAGGTCATCAGGTTGTGCTCGGCGCCCTGTGACAAGGCGAATATGAGTTGTTCTTCCGCGGAAGAATCTTCATGTAAAGGGTACGACAGAAGCTTTTGCTTGAACCAACGCGTGAAACATGAGTTGTGCTCTTTGAGTATATCTCCGTCCGTCCTCTGTTGGCCGCTGAACTTCATCCCGCTGAACTTCTGCTTCGCTGGGTCTAGGTATCTGCTTATCTTCCCTGCGTAACCGTAAGGAAGTTTTACTCCTAGGAGGCAGGTGAAAAACTGCTCGATCTCCTCCTGACTTAGAGTGAAGCACGCGGGAGGGTAGTCATTTCCGGTCTTCTTGGCCTTTTCGCCTCTACGACGACTTTCTGTGTCCTGCTTCGCCTCATCATCATCATCATCATCATTAGCGTGAAGCTCCTGCCTGATGCCCATTGATTTCAAGTCTGCCCTTGCTTTCGGCCCATCTTTGGTCCTCTCTGGCATGTTGAGCAGGGTACCAAGCAGACTCTCGCACACGTTCTTTGTGATATGCATGACATCAAGGCTGTGAGGCACACGGTGGACCTTCCAGTACGGCAAGTCCCAGAAAACATACCTCGTTTTCCATACCTTCAGTAGCGGCTCTGGCGCCTTTCGCTTCTTTCCCGGCTCTGGCGCCTTTTACTTCTTTCCCGGCAGTGGGCAGTCTTTCCAATTTTTCAATAGCTCGTCTACTTCCTCGCCGCTCCTCATACACGGGCGTTTTCGGGATTCGGTTTCACCATCGAACAGATCCTTGCGTTTCCTCCACGGGTCATCATCGCGAAGCCACCTTCGATGTCCCATGAACACGGTTTTCAAAGACCCGTGATCTCTATCTAGCTGGCGATACATTGTGTCATCCATGCACCTTACGCATCCAGAAAATCCGTGGACTACCTACCTCGCGAGATTCTGTAACTAAGATAGTCGTGCACCGTCGTGAGCAGTGCGGCTCTCATAGGGAAATATTCTTTCTCTGCAACGTCCCACGTATTGGCTGGCGTTTTCCACAGCGTGTCTAGCTCCTCCTTCAGCAGCCCCAGATACAGATTGATGGCGTTCCCAGGTTGTTTCGGCCCTTCAATTAGCATACTCATGTGAATGTACTTCCTCTTCATGCACAACCAGGGGGGAAGGTTGTACATCCACACAAACACAGGCCAGGTGCTATGTGTGCTTCTCTGGCTGCCAAACGGATTGACTCCATCGGTGCTCGCGCCCAGCACGATGTTCCTTGGATCCTTCCCAAATTCTGGGTATTCGAAGTTCAACGCTTGCCACTGGCTCGCATCCTTAGGGTGACTCAGCATCTTGTCTTTTTTATTTATCTCTGGATCATTTCCGTCATCTTCCCGCTTCTTCTCCTCCCTATCCGCGTGCCAACGCAGGAGCTTTGCTACCTTAGGGTCCGCGAAATACCGCTACAGACGAGGAGTGATCGGAAAGTACCACACCAATTTTCGAGGAGCTTTCTTCCCCTTCTTGTATCGAGTGACGCCGCACACCGGACATATCATAGACTCCGCGTGCTCGTCCCGATAAAGATGCAATTGTTCATGCACACATGGTATTTCACGTGCGGTAAATCCAAAGGACACACGATTTTCTTCACCTCCTCGAAACTGGTCGGGCACTTGTTCCCCTTGGGAAGACGTTCATGCTAGAATGACATGTTCTCGTTGAAGCATGCGTCGGTCATTCTGTGTTTTACCTTCATCTCCAGAGCCATGAGCGTTACTTTCAGGCGGGTATCCTCGGGCCTGCATCCTTCATACAATGGAGTAACCGCGTCTATCTCCAGTTGATCCAGCTTGGCTTTCTCTCGGGCGGCAGCTCTTGTGTTATCCGTCTGCTTGCGAAGCAGCTCTTGAATATGAGGGTCCTGCACCCAGCCTCCATCGTCGTCTGCTCCGGCATCTTCATGATCATGCCCTTCGTCTTGATCTTCCTCATCATCATGTACGACATCTTGTACATGATGATTGTGTACATCATCACCGTCGTGATCATGTCCTGGAGATTCTTCGTCTTCTCGCCCGCCCTCGCCGCGGTGGTTATCTTGTTACCCTTCCTCATTTCTTGCCCGACCCCCATGGACGACTTCATAGTCATCTTCATCACCTTGCCACCGATAGCCATCCATGAAACCACGCAAGAGCAGGTGGTCCCGCACCTGCCCGGCATCCGGGTCCGCAATAAGGCTCTTCAGCTTGCATCTTCGACACGGACATCTTATCTCCGTCTCATTCTTTTGAAGCATCTCGGCCTTCACGGAGCTCAAAAACCTATTCACGATGCCTTCGGTCATCGTGCGGACCATGGTCACCTGCGGGGTAGAGCAAAACGATATTTTAGAACCAAGAAAAAATTTGGCATGACCTTCCCTAAAAATAGGACCAAAAGAATGCATAGTGCCAAAATTCTCACCGAAACGGAAATGAATCAACATTCCGGCAAAATATTGGCAACTATCACATTTCAAATACCGGTACCTGCAAACATAAACATATGTGCAACACCACAAACATACATAGATCTAGCTAGGCCACAAAAAGTGCATGTGCACATTGTTGGAGCGAGCTAGGGAGAAAAAAGTAGATCTACATCATGAAGATAGCTTTCCCCTTACTTACCTATCAAAAAAAGGTGAATATGGATGAATCTATGGTGGAAATGAGGTGAGGAGGAGGAGGCAGCCGAGACAAGCTTGGAGGAGGAGGTGGAGAGAATGAAGTGGGGAAAGTGAGTGGGTAGGTGGGCTGTCCAAAATATCTTGTTCGTCCCAGGTTACTAATGGCGCACCACCACAAAATGCGCCATTAGTAACTCTGGTTACTAATGGCGCACCGGCAGGTGGTGAGCCATTAGTACTTTTTGCAGAAAAGTAAAAAAGAACATATGTATACTAATGGCGCACTGTGGAAAAGTGCGCCATTACTAGTTTAAACTAGTAATGGCGCACTTTGGCATAGTGCGCCATTAGTAGGTTTGCAAAAAAGTAAAAAAAAAATACTAATGGCGCACTGTCTTGGTTGTGCGCCATTACTAGTTCTAACTAGTAATGGCGCACTTTGCCATCCCTGCGCCATTAGTTTGTATGGAAAAATGGGAAAAAAATCAATAGTAGTGGCGCACCGTGAGCACGGTGCGCCATTAATGTCTTCCACACTAATGGCGCACGAGCAACCGGTGCGCCATTAGTATATAGTAGTGGCGCACTACTTACCTGGTGCGCCATTAGAATCAGTCCTATCTATAGCCCTTTTCCTAGTAGTGCAAGACATGATGCTACATTTCATTGTATGAGATGATCGTGTTTTGTAACAGAGTTATTGGCAACTGGCAGGAGCGATATGGTTGTCGCTTTATTGTATGCAATGCAATCTCCATGTAATTGCTTTACTTTATCACTAAGCGGTAGCGATAGTCGTAGAAGCAATAGTTGGCGAGACGACAACGATGCTACGATGGATATCAAGGTGTCGCATCGGTGACGATGGTGATCATGATGGTGCTTTGGAGATGGAGATCAAAGGCACAAGATGATGATGGCCATATCATATCACTTATATTTATTGCATGTGATGTTTATCTTTTATGCATCTTATTTTGCTTTGATTGACGGTAGCATTATAAAATGATCTCTCACTTAATTTCAAGGTATAAGTGTTCTCCCTGAGTATGCACCGTTGCCAAAGTTCGTCGTGCCGAGACACCACGTGATGATCGGGTGTGATAAGCTCTAAGTTCACATACAACGGGTGCAAGCCAGTTTTGCTCACGCAGAAATACTCGGGTTAAACTTGACGAGCCTGTCATATGCAGATATGGCCTCGGAACACTAAGACCGAAAGGTCAAATGTGAATCATATAGTAGATATGATCAACATAGTGATGTTCACCATTGAAAACTACTCCATTTCACGTGATGATTGGACATGGTTTAGTTGATTTGGATCACGTGATCACATAGACGGTTAGAGGGATGTCTGTTTAAGTGGGAGTTCTTAAGTAATATGATTAATTGAACTTTAATTTATCATGAACTTAGTACCTGATAGTATTTTTCTTGTCTATGTTGTTGTAGATAGATGGCCCGTGTTGTTGTTCTGTTCAATTTTAATGCGTTCCTTGAGAAAGCTAAGTTGAAAGATGATGGTAGAAAGTACATGGAATGGGTCTGTAACTTGAGGATTATCCTCATTGTTGCACAGAAGAATTACGTCCTGGAAGCACCGCTAGGTGCAAGACCCGTTGCAGGAGCAACACTGGACGTTGTGAACCTCTCGCAGAGCAAAGTTGATGACTACTCGATAGTTCAGTGTGCCATGCTTTATGGCTTAGAACCGGGACTTCAACGATGTTTTGAACGTCATGGAGCATATGAGATGTTCTATGAGTTGAAGTTAATATTTCAAGCAAATTCCCGGATTGAGAGATATGAAGTCTCTAATATAGTTCTATAGCTGCAAGATGGAGGAGAATAGTTCTGTCAGTGAACATATACTCAAAATGTCTGGGTATAATAATCACTTGATTCAACTGGGAGTTAATCTTCCGGATGATAGTGTCATTGACAGAATTCTTCAATCACTGCCACCAAGCTACAAGAGCTTCATGATGAAATATAATATCCAAGGGATGGAAAAGAAAATTCCCGAGCTCTTCGCGATGCTAAAGGCTGCGGAGGTAGAAATCAAGAAGGAGCATCAAGTGTTGATGGTCAACAAGACCACCAGTTTGAAGAAGAAGGGTAAAGGGAAGAAGAAGGGGAACTTCAAGAAGAACGGCAAACAAGTTGCAGCTTAGGAGAAGAAACCCAAGTCTGGACCTAAGCCTGAGACTGAGTGCTTCTACTACGAAGGGACTGGCCACTGGAAGCGGAACTGCCCCAAGTATTTGGCGGATAAAAAGGATGGTGTCGTGGAATTAACACGTCAGATGTCCTAGTGAGAGGACTTAGTCATGGAGCCATCGCAATGAGATTAGCTTAAAGGGGTTAAATCGGACAACGGACATGAGGAGTTTATACTGGTTCGGCCCCTTGCGGTGAAGGTAAAAGCCTACGATCGTGGTCGAATTGATGGGGTCTCGATGAGCAGGGAGCGAATCCGCTTTACCTATATCTCGGGTTGTTGTTTCCTTTTCCTGAACCACCACCGGTTCGTCCCTTTATATACTCAGGTTGACGCCCGGCGGTTTACAGAATACCAAGGACGGCTCATACACGTGTCCGGCTCGGTCTCCACCTTTCCCTAACTTACAATACAAGTTACATATATCATGGCGGTTTATGTCTACGGGCCCTAATCCGCCCTTGGGCTCTAGGCCTCTAAGCTCCAATAGTAAAGTGCCATACTACTTGTCATGGGCTTCAATACGGATGAGCATAACACGGCCCCTCCCATGGCTACTCAGTAGTTATATCCCCAACATTAGGACACAGATTGATTTGAACCTGTTCATGTCAATCTTCAATCCTCAGAAAAAACTCCTTGATATTCAAAGAATCTTGTAAACCGCCATGACATCATTTCCGTATGCACTTGGTGAACCACCATGACGTCATCTTTTAAGATTGTAATAAATCGCTGTGACGTCATCTCTGTATAAAAAACCTGTAAGTACTTTCTTTTCATTAACGCCCCTCCAAAAACCGAGGCGACAGCTGTGTCAGATATCCATTTTTTGGGTTCCTCGATTCCCGCGCCTGTCACTTATCCCTTCGCCTTATAAATACGGCCAAGGGTCATTCTTTTCTTTCCCCTTCGTGCCTCTTCGCCTCATCGTCTTCCTCGCGTCACCTCAGAGCTCGAGCGCAGCCGCCGCCGTCGACCTTTGCGTCCGCACCGCCAACGGCCGCTGCATCAACCTGATCGGACCAGAGAAACACGACGCCTCCTCCGCTGTTCAGCAGCGTCAGTAATTACTTCTCTTTGTATAATAGATCTGCCCTATAGCTTCCGCCGTTCATCAGTGTTCTGCACCGTTCCTCGTTTTTCCTCTTTTAGATCTTGTTATTTGATCTGAATCTGATAGTAAAAGCGAGCAACAGTAGTTTAGCATCCCCTTTCAATCACAGAAGACACCCCTCTCTACATAAGATCCCATCTGAGCATATATGCTCCTCTGCTGTCGCGGACTTATGTTTAAAATTTATCTCCTTTTTAGAACTGTGGTAGATCCAAAATTACAACACCCACTTGTGAAATCTGTTTGTACAATACTTAGGAATTTTTTAGATCTGTAATTTCCACACCATTGTAGGCGGTTTATACTTCTTAGAAAATGGTAATCTGCCAGGTACCATTAGCCCTCTTTGTAAACCGCCAACTCATTCTTGATATAAAATTCCGGGTTATCATGCGCATAGGTTTCAATTTATTTTCCTGTCTTTAAACCGGATTTTCTGCATCAATCAAAACCATAAACCGGCCTTGGTCCTCTTTTCCAGCTTCCTAATCAAATGGCCATGACATTTTATGCTTGCAATTGTGTCCCTTCCCGGTTTACTGAAGAGCAATTGACTTGGTGTGTTGTGACTGGCCCTTTAGCGAGCAAGGAAACCATCCACTAGAGAGTCCCTGGTTTAGAGAATCCTCTTGATCCTTAGGATGGAGAAGTGATCGTTTTTACTGATCATCTAAATTGAGGATTCTGCCCTCCCGGATCAAAGTTCTTTTGTGATGTCCTTGCCAGCTTCCAACTCAAGATATTGGACCAAACTTTGTGTCCAATATTTGCGATTTCCAAGTGTTTTGTGAGGCCTATCTTCAGGAAGCACCCACCCTTGAGTTGTTCGGAGATTTATTTTATTTGAACCGTCGCACAGAATTCATGGACGGTGCCAACACTGAGCTTGGTGGGATGGTGATTCAAAAGAGGAGAGATGTCAATTTCCCTCATGCCAAGCTTCATAGTCACCCCAAGGACTGGAATTAGACTTGGTTTTACTGCAAAGACACATCTTCATCTGGAGAAAATCCTCTGCCGGGTTACCTCCCTCACCGTCTTAGCAATACTCATCCGTTCCCTCAAAGGCTGACTGCCAAAGAACAGTCCAACTATGCACCACAACTCTCCAAACTCAGAGCCTTTATGGCAAACGGTTTAACAAGTGTTGATTTAGTCCGCTGTTGGATATCTTGGAGCGTTCTGCCTTTAAGCCAGCGCCCCAGTTTAATGTGTGAGTACATGCGGGACTTAAAAGATCATCAACATCATATTGATATTCAGCTAACAGAGGATGAAGTTACTAAAGCTGTTAAGAAAATACTGAATGAACCGGAAGCTGTCTGCAGTCAAGTAGGGCTTAGTCCCTTCTGCACTTCTAACATAACAAAATTTGTCACCTCGTGGGGAAGTAAGAACCACTCCAGCCCCGAGCCCTCCAATTGTCTGGATCCATCAAAGTGAATAGTCCAGTATGTGTTATCCGGTTTATCCTCATGTGCCTGCAACTCTGTCCAGTCATTGATGAAATCCATGAGTGCTTGGGACTTGATAGCAATGCGGGGCATATATTTTAACCCGTGAGGCCCAAGCTCAATATCCCACTTAGCAACCCAGCCAGTCGCCTCCTTGTTCTGAATAATGTCTCCCAATGGAGCGGAACTGACCACAGTGAAGGGATGGCCTTGAAAGTATTGCTTAAGCTTCCGACTTACCATAAACACTCCATACACCAGCTTCTGCCAATGGGGATATCTCTGTTTGGACTTGATAAGTACCTCGCTGATATAATAAACCGACTGTTGAACCGGATATTCCTTACCAACCTCCTTGCGCTCCACCACAATAGCCATGCTGATAGCTCGGGCGTTAGCAGCCACATATAACAGTAATGGCTCCTTATCGATGGGAGCAGCAAGAACGGGCGGTTCGGCTAATTGCCTCTTCAAATCCTCAAACGCCGCATCAGCAGCATCACTCTAGACAAAGTTGTCTGTCTTCTTCATCATCTGATAAAGCGGGATGGCATTCTCCCCAAACCGGCTGATAAACCGGCTTAGCGCTGCAATGCGACCCGCCAGTCATTGAACGTCATTGATACGCGCCGGTTTAGCCAGGGACGTAATAGCCTTTATCTTTTCCGGAGTAGCTTCAATACCCCTATTAGACACCAGAAAACCCAGGAGCTTGCCTGCTGGTACACCAAAAACACACTTAGCTGGATTAAGCATCATCTTATAAACCCTCAGATTATCATAAGTCTCCTGCAAGTCAGCTATGAGTGTTTCTGCTTTCCGGGATTTCACCATAATATCGTCCACATAAGCATGAACATTGCGCCCAATCTGATTATGAAGGCAATTCTGCACACACCGCTGATAAGTCGCCTGGGCGCTCTTGAGTCCAAAAGGCATAGATACATAGCAGAAGGTGTTGGGGATATAACTATTTGTTAAGCCGCCCAGAAGGGGCCGGGTTACGCAAAGAAGACTCATCATTAGGATGGCGGTTCAATGAAGGGCCTAAAGCCCACAAGCTATTGGAGGCCCGTTGTAGTAAACCGCCACAATGGCGTCACTTGTATTGTAAGGTAGATTTAACTAGTCACCGAGCCGGACACTGTTTATGAGCCGGTCGGGACTCTGTAAGCCGCAGGGCGCCAACCCGTGTATATAAGGGGGCGACCCGCTAGTGGCTAAGGGCAGGAAGCAACTCGTCGAGAACCGGGCATAGCGTATCTCGCTCCCTGGTCATCGAAACATCAAGCAATACCAACCCAACTAGACGTAGGCCTTACCTTCATCGTAAGGGGCCGAACTAGTATAAACCTCTCGTGTCTCTTGTCCCGATTAACCCCTTCATGCTTCCTAGTTGCGATGGCTCCGCGACTAAGTCCTTTCACTAGGACATCTGACGTGACAATTCCACGACAGTTGGCGCCCACCATGGGGCCAGCGCACGGTGGATTTGAGTTCTTGAAGGGCAACTTCAAAGGGCTCAAGGGATACATTGTGGGCCGGATGACCAAGAGTCGTCGCGGCAAGATCTACATCGACGACGAAGGCTGGGGCCCTGACGCCGGCTCAACTGAGTACGGGTACCGGGTCCCCTTCGGAGTAATCCACGTCTTCATTGGCCAGATTGGTGAGCCGGGACCTGTGCCGGAGAACTGCACCGACCTCGTCGAGACGGCTCAGCGTGCGAAACCCGCTGGAGCTCAACCCGGCATGGAGCATGTCTTTGTGGGATGCGTCCACGGAGAAGATCTTTCTGAAGGACCTGAAGATGGTGGTGAGACGGTCGTCCTCTCTGACGGTGATTCGTCTGCCGGTTCAACAGATTCGCTGTATCAAGTGCAAGATGGCGTGCTCGGGGGCTGTTCCGATGGCTTCAGTATTCCGGACCCCTGTGAGCCGCCAAATTGGGCGGGAGTCTTCATGGCTGGGACTCAACCCGGCCAAAACTCTACAGCCGCTGCTGCAATTACGTCAGGGATAGGAGTGGCCGGGGCAGGAGACCCTGTGCGCCCGCCGGGTCAAGTGCTGATAGATCTCATGGATAAGCTCCAGTCAGAGGCTTTCCAGCTTACGATGAGCCTGAACGCATCCAATGAGGTGATGAGAAGGAGGCACCAGAAAACTCAGTCTCGTCTGCCTCCGACTTATGACCCTCGGTTTCTGTTTGCTACACCCGCAGCCGGCCCAAGTAACCCGCCAGATGCAAATCAGTTTATGACAGTCGGAACAGGAGGACCGGCTCAGCCTCGGGAGATGGTACCTCCTCATGGAAACATGGCGCCGCCTCGTTATGTGCCGATACCGTCGGGTCACTTTTCCAACCCCATGGAGAACTTAATCGCAACATCAGCACGTCTGGCGGCTCTCCTAGTGGACGGTGATGATCCAACAACGGTGGAGACCCGGAGAATCAGGGAACTTGTCCAGATGGCCCTGGCTCAGCAAGAGACTTATTCTTATAGCCGGGACAGGATTCATTCAACTCCTCCGCCTTGGTTAGCACCGCCTCGCCAAAACCGGAGTCCGAGTTACAACAGGCACATGCAGTCAGAAGCTTTATCAAGCAACGCCCAGTGCCAGAACCAGCCCGGTGGCTATAACCTGGTACAAGATCGGGTACGTCAGGAGAACGAGCGGGCGGCTCAGCTAGTGGCTCAACAGACGGCTCATCAAGATTTCCAAGAGTATCCGATGGCTTCCGTTGAGATGGGAGTGGCCACTAGAACCGGCGGTGTTCCTTGTTTGGTGTCGGCTCTGCGTAATGTACGCCTTCCCAAGGACTTCAAGGGACCTCGAAAGGTGCCGAATTACACAGCCGACTAACAGCCTGGAGCGTGGATCGAGAGCTATGAGATGGCCATGGAGCTGTTGGAGGTCAGCAATGCAGCAAGGGCTAAGTACTTCACCATGATGTTAGATGGAACGGCCCGGTCCTGGTTAAAGGGTTTGCCCCCCAATTCCATTGATTCGTGGGCAGAGCTAAAAGCCCGTTTCATCCAGAAGTTCAAGGACACTTGCAAGCAATCCATGTCGATTGTGGATTTAACAAATTGCAAGCAGGAGGAGGGTGAGTCCACGACTCACTGGGTGCGTCGGGTTAAGGAGATAATACGTTCATCTGACAAGATGGATGCTGGCTCTGCAGTCCTTATGTTGGAAAAGAATTGCCGCTTTGAGCCACTGAGACAGAAGCTGGGGTGCCTTAAGCGTGATTGCAATGATATGGGTATGCTGATGGCTGCTTTAGTCAAATACACCGACTCTGATAGTACCAAGGACCCCGCGTATGATGAGGAAAAGAAAGGGGAGGGGAAGAAGAACAGCAAAGGAAAGGGACAACAGCATAACCCGATGAATCAAGGGGCAACAAGCGTAAGGCCGAGGGTAACCCAGAGTTTGTAGCCAATGCCAATGCACAGGATAACAATAAGAGACGTAAGGGCAAGACGCCCCGATATGGCGGGTCAGGCCCATCTCTTGAGCAGCTACTGAATGAGCCATGCCCGAAACATGGCACTAGGGAACGACCCGCCACCCACTTATGGAAATATTGTGCGATCATGAAGGCTTTTAGGAATTCTAACACATTTGATGGCAATTATGGGTCAGGCGGCGGCTCAGGAGCTGGCGGTTTTCATGGCTCCGGTGGCGGTTGAAGTTTCAGCTTTCAGGGACATCAGGGCGGTCATAATCAACATCAGTCTGGTCAAGAGGAACAATAGCAGCAGCAATCGGGTTATCAAAGCCATCCGAAGCAGCTGAATAGTGGGCAGTATCATGTGTTTACCACTAGCTTGTGCAAACGTGACCAGAAGGTTCATAAGAGGGCTGTAAATTCTATTGAGCCGGTGGTTCCCCGTTATTTGAGGTGGTCAGAACAGCCCATTGTGTGGAGCAGGGAAGATCACCCCATCCGGGTTGATAATCCGGGTCAGTTAGCCTTGGTGGTAGCACCTCAGGTTGGTAGCTATAAATTCACTAAGGTACTCATGGACGGGGGTAGCAGCATCAATATCCTTTATTATGAGACCTTTCAACGCATGGGGTTAACTGATAAGAATTTGAAGACGTCCAACACTGTTTTCCATGGAGTGGTCCCTGGCAAGTCGGCGTACCCAGTTGGCAAGATTGACCTGGAAGTGGCTTTTGGAGATGAGTATGACTCCAGAGTTGAAAAACTAACTTTTGAGGTGGTCAAAATTAGGAGTCCATATCATGCTCTGTTTGGACGGCCGGCTTATGCCAAGTTCATGGCACGACCGTGTTCTGTTTACCTGCAGCTTAAGATGGCGGGTCACAAAGGTACCATCACCGTGCATGGAAGTCGGAAGGTAGCCTTGGAATGTGAGGAGGGCGACGCGGCTTATGCTGAGTCCATTTGCGCAGCAGAGGAACTGAAGTTTTATCAAAACAACATTGACCCTGCAGATATGACCTCTCTGAAAAAGCAAACCACCGAGCATGACCTGGCGATGAAGTTTAAATCGGCTGCTGAAACCAAGCTTGTGGATTTAAACCTGGGTGATTCGTCTAAACAGTTCAGCATCAATGCTGATTTGGATCCGAAATAGGAAAGCGCGCTCATCGAGTTCATCCATGAGAACTGGGACATCTTTGCATGGAAACCTTCTGACATGCCAGGTGTACCGAGAGAACTCGCTGAGCACACCCTTAATATTGATCCAAAGTATAAGCCAGTCAGGCAGTTTCTTCGATGATTCAACGAAGAGAGGCGGCAAGCTATTGGAGAGGAAGTCGCCTGGCTCTTGGCCGCCGGGTTTATTGTTGAAGTTTTTCACCCGGAGTGGTTGGCTAACCCGGTGCTCGTGCTCAAGAAGAACGGCACCTAGCAGATGTGTGTGGATTACACAGACTTAAATAAGGCTTGTCCGGTCGATCCCTTTGCTCTCCCCCGTATTGATCAGATCATTGATGCTACGGCTGGTTGTGAGTGTTTAAGCTTTTTGGATGCTTACTCTGGTTATCATCAGATCAAGATGGCAGTTAAGGACCAGGAGAAGACGGCTTTCATCACTCCGTTTGGAGCCTTCTGTTATGTATCTATGCCGTTTGGGCTCAAGAGTGCTCAGGCGACTTATCAGCGATGTGTACAGAACTGTCTCCACGATCAAATTGGGTGCAATGTTCATGCTTATGTCGATGATATTGTGGTGAAGTCCAGAGAGAAGGAAACCTTGATATCTGACCTGAAGGAGACCTTTGATAATCTTTGGGTTTATAAAATGATGCTTAACCCAGAAAAGTGTGTATTTGGTGTACCTGCAGACAAACTCTTGGGTTTCTTGGTTTCACAGAGGCATTGAAGCTAATCCGGAGAAGATCAAGGCAATCACCTCTTTGGCTAAACCGGCGTGCATCAGTGATGTTCAGAGATTGGCGGGTCATGTTGCTGCTTTAAGCCGATTCATAAGCCGGTTAGGGGAGAAGGCCTTACTGCTGTATCATATGATGAAGAAAACAGACACCTTTGTCTGGAGTGATGCTGCTAACACTGCCTTTGAAGATTTAAAGAGACAGTTGTCTGAGCCACCGGTTCTTGCGGCTCCCATTGATAGAGAGCCGTTGTTGTTATATGTGGCTGCTAACTCGCGGGCCGTCAGTGTTGCCATCGTGGTGGAGCGTAAGGAGGCAGGCAAGGAGCACCCGGTTCAACGGCCGGTTTACTACGTCAGCGAGGTGCTCATTGAGTCTAAACAAAGATATCCACATTAGTAAAAACTTGTTTATGGTGTGTTCATGGCAAACCAGAAGCTGAAGCAGTACTTCCAAAGTCATCCTATAACGGTGGTAAGTTCAGCCCCTTTGGGAGACATATTTCAGAACAGGGAGGCCATAGGACGAATCGCCAAGTGGGCTATTGAGCTTGGGCCCTATGGTTTGAAGTATATGCCCCGTACTGCTATTAAATCTCAAGCCTTGGTGGACTTAATCAATGACTGGACAGAGTTGCAGGCACCTGAGGAGAAGCCAGATAATACATATTGGACTATTCACTTTGATGGGTCCAGGCAGTTAGAAGGCTCAGGGGCTGGAGTTGTTTTAACTTCCCCTCGTGTGACAAATTTCGTTATGTGCTCCGGCTCATGTTTCCCTATACTAACGATGCAGCTGAGTACGAGGCCTTGCTCCACGGTCTCCGGATGGCCAAAGAGATGAATTTGAGCCGGGTAAGGTGCTTGGGCGACTCAGATCTCGTGGCTCAACAGGTCTCAGGCAAGTGGGATTCTAAGGATCCCCTTATGGCAGCTTACCGTTGTGAAGTAGATGTTGTGGCTGGGAACTTCAAAGTGTATCAAGTGGAGCACATTGATAGAAGGAAGAATGAGGCGGCTGATGCGTTAAGCCGGTTGGGATCTCAGCGTAAGCCGGTGCCGCCTAACACCTTTCTTGACGTTTTGCATAATCCTTCTGTCAAGGTACGTACAGAGGAAGAGCTAGCAGTGCTAGAGCCGGAGGCACAGTTGGTGGCCGCACTTCACGTCATCCCGGATTGGACATTGCCATACTTGGCTTATATGACCCGGGGAGAGTTGCCTAAGGATGAGACCTTGGCGAGACAAATTGTCAGGCGGTCCAAATCCATGACAATTGTTAATGGCGAGTTACATCACCTCAGTGTCACAGGGGCATTCCAGCGTTCTGTGTCGCATGCGGAGGGTCAAGAGATACTTCGAGAGATCCATGAAGGAGATTGTGGTCATCATGCCGGCTCAAAATCTCTTGTGGCCAAGGCTTTCCATCATGGTTTTTATTGGCTGACGGCTCATGCCGATGCAGAGGATCTTGTTAGCAAATGTGACAGATGTCAAAAATTCTCACGACAAGCTCATGTGCCGGCTCAAGAATTGAGGATGATTCCAATTACTTGGTCGTTCGCAGTCTGGGGGCTTGACATGGTGGGACCTTTCAAGAGGTCTAAGGATAAAAAGACACACCTCCTGGTGGCAGTGGATAAATTTACAAAGTGGATTGAGGTAGAGCCGGTCAGTCAGTGTGATGCAGCCACAGCTGTTCAATTCATCAAAAAGGTGATCTTTCGTTTTGGTTTTCCACATAGCATCATAATTGATAATGGTACTAATCTCTCCAAGGGTGCCATGGAAGAGTTCTGTCAATGAGAGCATATCCGGCTTGACGTTTCGGCTGTTGCTCATCCTCAATCCAATGGTCAAGCAGAAAGAGCTAATCAGGAGGTCTTGAGGGGTATCAAACCACGGCTCTTGGTCCCCTTACAGCGGACTCCGGGTTGTTGGGTGGAGGAGTTACCCTCTGTGTTGTGGAGCATCAACACTACGCCTAACAGATCCATGGGTTATACACCTTTCTTCATGGTCTATGGAGCAGAGGCAGTCCTGCCAAGTGATATCCGTCACGATTCACCCCGTGTGGCGGCTTATGTTGAGGCTAATAATGAAAAAGATCGTCAGGAGGCACTTGACTTGTTGGATGAGGAGCGAGACTTGGCAATAGCCCGCTCAGCGATTTACCAGCAAGATCTTCGTCGCTATCACAGTCGCCAGGTCAAAAGCAGAACCTTTCAGGAAGGCGACTTAGTGCTTCGGCTCATCCAGGATCAGTCTGATATGCACAAGCTATCCCCTCCTTGGGAAGGACCCTTTGTGGTGTACAAGAATCTGAACAATGGGTTGTACTACCTCATTGATATTCGAGAGCACAAAGACTCACGTAAGTCGGAGGAGGAGACCCGCCGGCCATGGAATATAGCCCATCTTCGGCCTTACTATACTTAAGCCACCGGCTCTAAAGATGTATATATTTTGATGATGTATATATTATAAAGTAATAAAGCAGGACCTCTGTCCTTTTTTCTTGACCCTCAAAATTCTATATGTCTTTTTTGTGAGATGGTGGAAACAACCAACAGGGAGCGGATCATATCTGAATCAGGCTTTTCCTTTGGTCCGGCTTCTTGATCATATTTGAATCATAGCTTAACCCCTTTGGGTCTGACGTGGATCGTATTCGAATCAGCGTCATTAAACAACTTTTATGGTCACTTGGGGGGTTCCTGTTCAAACATAGTTCGTATTCGAACCAAAGAGAACATAGCTGTCGATACCCACTTGATTGGCATCGCCAAAGCCACTAGGGGCTATATGATCGTATCCGAATCTTAGCTTAACCCCTTTGGAACGGCTTTACTGATCGTATTCGAATCAGAAGCCTTTGAATGTTGTTATTATTCATTATACTTTATAAGTTTGAATTACTTGGCTATCTTGAGACCTTCTTGAAAGAACTATGAGATGATTTTTTGTTATTCCGGCTTAATATCGATCACCTTAGGTTATTAAGTGCCGGGTAACATTATATGTGCCGACCTTCAGGAGTAGAGTTTATCAGCATGATGTAGGTCAAATAAACAGGCGAGATCATCAAAAGGATCGCAGGTATGTGATTGTGGTCCTAACCGGGCCTTTATATGATGTTTTGGTTCGCACTCTGGGTTATCAATACCTTATGTGACCCTGGATGCGATAAACCGCCAAGGGAATCTTTGTTTGTTTTTACAGGCAGGATAAGGCAAGTAATTTTGACATCAAAGAGATAAAAGATCAATATAAGCTAGAAGTATATATAGCGATGGCGGTTTACGAAGGTATTAAGCGCCATAAACATGCGCGAAGGCATGACAAAATCGAAGAAGTTTTTTCTGCCCTATTACAAGACTCCCCGAGTCTGAATAATAAAGCATTGTTTTGAAGAGTCATAAACACCTGGCGTTTCACCCCTGTGGTGGACTTGAAGACTTCGGGTTATCCTTCTCCGCTTCTCCGTCGGCTGCTTTGTCCTGGAAAGTTGACGAAGCCCAGTCAATGCCGCTCAAAGCTTCAAACTCAGCTTCATCATCTATTAAACTGGCTGGGTCCACTTCATGGGCAAAAGTATGCTTACGAATTGGAGGAATCAGGCTGACTTGATCATATGGAGTGTTTGGAATTCTCCGGTTCTCGCTGTCATAACCCGGCGAATATTTGGTAAGGTCAGTGTCGTTCCCAATGAGGGTCGCCACGAGACGTATGACTTTGACAGGCGGTGAAATCTTGATCATCAAAAATGGTACCATCCTCTTTCAAACTCGGATATCCAAGAGTGAGGTCGGCTGGGTCTAGTTCTGGAATCCATGCCTTTGCCCGGCTCAACGCGGCTACGGCTCCGGCTCTTGCGGACGCCTGCCTTAAATCTTGGATCCGCTGAGGT
Source organism: Triticum aestivum (assembly GCF_018294505.1). Classification (NCBI taxonomy): domain Eukaryota; kingdom Viridiplantae; phylum Streptophyta; class Magnoliopsida; order Poales; family Poaceae; genus Triticum; species Triticum aestivum. The sequence continues at coordinate 507,300,703 of NC_057813.1, forward strand.
AGCACAGCGAGACACTTCAGCACATCTTGTAGGAGGTGGGGAGTGGTATTTGACAAAGCTACAATAGCCAAGGCACGTTGTGACCCGGTGTATAGCTGCTCTACTAGAGTGTAAACCGCTTTCAGCTTGATCAACATATTTTGCTTAAGGTTTGTGCTTCTTGGGCCTGCGTTCACAAACATAAAGTGAGTCGGAGATAATGATTACAATAGTCATCAAAGGAAGGATTAATATGTTTGAGGTTATGTAAAGTAACTTACCGAAGATGGCCGAGACCATTTGAGATATTTGGCGCTTTAAGTCGAATAGCTCGGTTGTTGTTCCTTCAAGTGATGCCTCTGCTGTTTCGGCTCGAGTTACCAGTGAAGCCTTCTCATCAGACCAGGTTTTCTTTTCCGCCTCAAACTCCTTCTTCAATTTCTCTTGTTCAGAGACGCTGAATTCAAACTTGGAGTTGGCCTTTTGGATTTCAAGCTCTTGAGCTGTCATGCGATTCTTCAAATCATTAATTTCTGATTCAAATTTACTTATGTTGGCCTGCATTGTTACCGGGTTATAGTCAGAATCATAGTAAGGTAACATTAAGTCCCAAGTAATTTGCAAGCAAAGATGCTTGGCACTTGGGGGCTAATGCATGCTGAAATTTTTTAATTAACAAGGCCGATTTATGCTAAGAAATATGGTAAGATGACATTAAGTCCCAAGCACTTTGCAAGCAAAGGTACTTGGCACTTGGGGACTAATGTACAATGCAAGTTCAAGGCATCATGTTGCAACAGGATGAAATATCTTTTGAACCGAACAGAGCAGGATTAAGCAGTTTTCTAAAGTCTACAACATATTTATTCATAAGCAATAGACTTGGGGGCTGATACAGTAAGTAAGAATCGGGAAAATAGCATAAATTATACCTTGGATTTGTGCTGTATCTGTTTTACCATGTCAATTTCTAGGTCACGACTGTTCTGCACTTGATTCAGATAGCTCGAGACTATGTCGCCAATGCTTAAGTGAGTACAATCAGTAATGTTCATCTTAGCAGAGCATTTGCCAAGGACAGTGGGCCGCCCTCGTTCAACAAACTAAGACCTCACAATCTCAACTTCCGGGTTATTTGTCTTGACCGGGCTAGGAGCCTCCGGGTTATCAGAACTGTTGAGAGTATCATCGGCGGGCGGATCAGAGGCTGGCACCGGAGTATCAGAAGCTGGTTCAGGCGGCGGCTGATGGGTGGAACTGTCAGGAGCAGCTGTACCAAGCTCCGATTCAGCCACGACCGGTTCTTGGGATGGCTTATTCTTTTTTGCCCTCTTACTGGGCTTCACTTGCATACTGCCAACAAAGGTAGAAGGATGAATACAAAAGTATGAGTAAGGTAAAGCCTAAGGAAAACAATGTCACATTACCCAGGGGCAGTTCTGAAGGCCGGCATGTTAGATTGCATGAACTGAGAGGTTGGCAAAAATAACCCGCCAAAGGTAAAACAAAACGTAAATCGGAGATATATAACCTCAGTTTGGTGCTTCCTGGTTACGTCAGGTAAGCCGGAGGAGAGCTCTACATCCTTGTTGTTCTGGTTCTGCCTCCGGCTTTCAAATTGTTGTTGCTTCAAAAGAAATTGAGGATCTTGGTAAGCCAAAGGATGTGAAAATCATACTTTCCGGGTTACTCTTCGAATTTTCTGACGCGGCAGAGGCTCGGAGTCGGAGGAAATTATAGTTACCTCTTCCTCGACAGCTCGGCTGTTCCCTGTGTCTTCCTGAAAAGATAGAGTGTCAATAAAATAATGACAAAGGAGTCAAGAGAGTTAAAGGATTACCTCTTCTTCATCATCAGAAGTGTCATCCAATTTGAGTAAATCCGAAGCGCTTGGTTTCTTCTTCCTTGAAGTTCCTGCGTTGGCGGCTTTTCTTTCAGCTCTTTTGGTCCCGCTGGCTTGTTTGGCTGCTTCATGGTTATATTTGACCTTCCAGAAGTTATCATCAGCCTGTGAAAAATGATAAGAGGTTGTGAGTAAAGGCAAGATGTAATATAGTAAAGAGTATTCATCAGAGGTTAGTAACTCACAGCAGGGGTCGGGTTCTTCTTGTAGAAGGGAAGTAAGCCAAAGGCATTACTTATCACCGTGCGTTCTTTCAACAACGATTGGGTCGTGGCTTCCACCACATCTTCTGGTAAGTCATCGGGGCTATTACGCATTGGGTCATCCTTCTCGCCAGAGTAAGTGCACATTAAGCCGGGTCGGCGGCTTAACGGAAGCACTCACCAGGTAACCCAGACTCGGACTAAGTCAATGCCGTCCAAGCCGTTTCCCAGAAGAGCTTTGATTCTTCTAATGGTGGGAGCGAGTGGCAGACGTTCAACAACAGTTAATTTATCCGGCAGCGGGTGGTTGGACTCAAGGCGCAGAGCGCGGAAGCCGGGCAGAGGGTTTTCCTCAGCCGGAGAGGTGTCCTGGCAATAGAACCACGTCTGATTCCAATCCTTTGGATGACTCGGCAGTTCAGCGTAAGGGAAAAGGCATCTCTTTGCCGCTGAATTGAGATGCCACCGAGTTCAAGACTGGGCCCGTTGGCACGTTCATTCTGTCGGTTTAAGTAGAACAGCTCTCTGAATAAAAGTATATTGGGCTCTTCTCCAAGATACACCTCGCAGAAGACTTGGAAGTTGCAGATGTTTGACACAGAATTGGCCCCGATGTCTTGGGTTCTGAGATCAAAGAAATGCAGAACATCCCTAAAGAATTTTGAACCGGGCGGAGCAAAGCCCCGGTTCATGTGATTGGTAAACACGATTACCTCCCCTTTTTTGGGTTGAGGCTTCTCCTCTGACGGATTAAGAGCGCGATAAGACATGATCTCCTTCTTAGGCAGATGGCCGGATTTCACGGAATCAGCCAAGATGCTCTCTGTGACAGTGGACTTAACCCAGTTGCAGGTCACGGGAGCTTTAGGAGCTTTGGGTGCCATTACGTAAATTGAAGCCTATGACAAAATAAGAGGTTCCGGTTTAAATTTAACCTGGAAGGAAGCATGTTAAGTTTAAACAAGATGGCGGCTTAAGAAGGGGCCTAATGACATATGGTTAACTATATCTGGTTGCCTAAAGCCGCTGTGAGAATCAGTTACAGTTAAAGGACATTTAAAAGTGGCAAGGAGCTGACAAGGCTATCAATTAACGTTGTCTATCTTAAGCCAGAAAGGAGAGTTGCCGGAGTTAAAAGGGCTTAACAGAAACAGGTTTCGCAGTTGGCAGATATTATTTTGGATCAAAGGGTGCACAGAAAGAAAAAAATTTAGACCTAAAACTAGTGCAGATAAGTTCATCGGTGCTAATCAAGGCTTTTGTACATGAAAGGTATATGCTGGAGTTGGAAACAGGTGCGAAACAACCACCGCAAATGTTCGGTATTATCTGACGATCAGAAAAGGGTATCGGAGGTGAAATCTATCAAGGGTTTGCAACAGGCGGCGACGAACACCGACGAACTCGAGAAGCTGTAATGCATATCTAAGATAGGGAAGGAAAGGAACTTACGAATGCAGACTGGCTGCGGAGGTTCGTCGTCGTGTTTTTCTGGTCCAACCAGGTTGATGCAGCGGCCTGAGTTGGTGAAGACGAGGAGATCTGCGACGGCGGCGGCGGCGGAGCTCGAGTGGCAGAGAGGCAGTGAGAGGAAGAAGACAACTGAAGGGGGAGAATGGGAAAGACCTAGGTCGTGCCTATTTATAAGGAAAGGATGACTGAGGCGGCACGAGACGAGGAGATAAGCATTATTATCCAACGGCCCCGACGCCTCGGTTTTCGGAGCGGTCAATAAAAGCAGAGATCCGTTGGAAGATATGGCGGAGTAAAAAAATAAATTTAAGTGAAGATGACGTCACGATAGGCTAACACGGATCCAGAAGATGACGTCATGGCGGGTTAAAAAACCTTTACACAGGCAGAAGGCTGAAGGTTTATTTTTTAAGGTATGTTAAGATTGACATGAAGATGGCAGTTCAAATCAATCTGGGGCCTAATGTTGGGGATATAACTATTTGTTAAGCCGCCCAGAAGGGGCCGGGTTACGCAAAGAAGACTCATCATTAGGATGGCGGTTAAATGAAGGGCCTAAAGCCCACCAGCTACTGGAGGCCCGTTGTAGTAAACCGCCACAATGGCGTGACTTGTCTTGTAAGGTAGATTTAACTAGTCACCGAGCCGGACATTGTTTATGAGCCGACCGGGACTCTATAAACCGCAGGGCGCCAACCCATGTATATAAGGGGGCGACCCGCTGGTGGCTAAGGGCAGGAAACAACTCGTCGAGAACCGGGCATAGCGTATCTCGCTCCCTGGTCATCGAAACATCAAGCAATACCAACCCAACTAGACGTAGGCCTAACCTTCAGCGTAAGGGGCCGAACTAGTATAAACCTCTCGTGTCTCTTGTCCCGATTAACCCCTTCAAGCTTCCTAGTTGCGATGGCTCCGCGACTAAGTCCTTTCACTAGGACATCTGACGTGACAATTCCACGACAGAAGGCTCCAAAGGGAGTTATAAAAGCTATCTTCTCCTGGTCCTTAACCGCCATTTTGATCTGATGATAACCCGAATAAGCATCCAGAAAGCTCAACCACTCAAAGCCCACCATAGCATCAATAATCTGATCAATATGAGGGAGGGCAAAAAGATCAGCTGGGCAAGCTTTGTTCAAATCTGTCTAATCCACACACATACGCCAAGTGCCATTTTTCTTGAGTACTAGCATCGGGTTAGCCAACCACTCAGGGTGAAAGACCTCCACAATAAACCCTGCTACCAAAAGCCGGGATACCTCCTCACCGATGGCCTTGCATCTCTCTTCATTAAAGCAGCGAAGAAACTGCTTGCCCGGTTTAAACTTGGGATCAATATTAAGAGTGTGCTTAGCGAGTTCTCTTGGTACACCTAGCATGTCAGAAGGCTTCCATGCAAAGATGTCCCGGTTCTCATGGATGAACCCGATGAGCGCGCTTTCCTATTTTGGATCCAAGTTAACGCTGATGCTAAAATGCTTGGATGAATCGCCAAGAAAAAAGTCAACCAACTTAGTCTCATCAGCCAATTTAAACTTCAAAGCCGGATCATGCTCTGTAGTGGGTTTCTTCAGAGAAGTCATATCCGCCGGATCAACATTGTCTTTATAGAATTTTAACTCCTCTGTTGCACAAACTGACTCAGCGTAAGCCGCATCACCTTCCTCACACTCCAGAGCAATCTTGCGGCTGCCATGAACCGTGATGGTCCCCTTATGACCCGGCATCTTGAGCTGCAAATAAACATAACACGGCCTCGCCATGAACTTAGCATAGACCGGTCGTCCAAATAGGGCATGGTACGGACTTTTGATTTTTACCACCTCAAAGGTCAATGTCTTTGACCTGGAATCAAGATCATCTCCAAAAACTACCTCCAGAGCTATCTTACCAACCGGGTAGGCCGATTTACCAGGCACCACACCATGAAAAATGGCGTTCGACGGTTTAAGATTCTTATCCATTAACCCCATATGCCTTCATAATATAAAATGTTGATACTGCTCCCTCCATCCATGAGCACCTTGGTGAACTTATAACCTCCAACTTGCGGTGCGACCACCAACGCCAGATGACCCAGATTATCAACCCAGGGCGGATGATCTTCTCGACTCCACACAATAGGCTATTCGGACCAGCGCAAGTAACGGGGTGCGACCGGTTCAACGGAATTCACTTCCCTCTTATGATGCTTCTGATCGCGCTTGCACAGACTAGTAGTGAAGACATGATACTGTCCACCATTTAACTACTTCAGATTGCTCTGATAACCCGTCTGCTGCTGTTGTTGATTCCCCTGTTGATTATAACCACCTAGGTTGCCCTGATTGCCTTGATTGCCCTGTCCCCCTTGGTTACCCTGAAAACCTGAACCGGAATTACCTCCACCATAACCCGGTTCGTGAAACCCAGGTCCTGAACCGCTGGACGGTCCATGATCATAGCGGAAGAGATCTGAATTTTGAACTCTCGCATAATGAAGCAATCCTTCCATAGGTGTGTAGCCGGTTTATCTTGCGTCCCGTGCTTTCGGCAGGGCTGGTTCAACAGATGCTCTAGATTCATACCTGATCCTCCGCCCTGTGGGGGCGGTTTACCTTTACGACGCTGATTATTACCATGTACATTGCTGTTAGCCACAAAGCCAGAATTATTATCCGCCTTGCGCTTACCGTTATTCCCATGGCTCGCCTGGTTATGCTGCTGCCCTTTTGCACCTACATTCTTCTTTCCCTTCTCCAGCTCCTCATCGTCAGACTCGGGATCCTTGGAATTATCAGAATCGACATACTTAACCAAAGCTGCCATAAGCATTCGCATGTCATTGCAGTGATGCTTGAGCCATCCCAACTTCAACTTCAACGGCTTAAACCGGCAATTCCAATGTTATGATTGCTGAATCAGCATTGATGCGGTCCGACGAATGCGGAATTTCCGAAACCCGGTGCACTCAATGAGTCATTGATTCGCCTTCTCCTTGGACATAAGAGACCAGATCCACAATTGACATGGGTTGCTTGCACGTGTCTTCGATGTTTGCTATAAACCGGGCCTTCAACTCGTCCCATGAACCGATTGAATTAACAGGTAGGCTTTTTAACCAAGTGCGAGCCGTTCCATCCAACATCATGGTGAAGTACTTTGCACATGCCGCTTCGTCCACGTCCAACATCTCCATCGCCATCTCGACTCAGGGGGTAAATCGGCAGTATAATTAGGCACCTTACGCGGGCCCTTGAAATCCTTGGGTAACCGCACATTACGTAGAGCCGGGGTGAGACACGGCACCCCCCAAGAGCTGAAAGCCAGTCCTCATTCGACTGACGATGTCGGTTGAACCGGAGCGGGTTGATGATTCGCGTACTATGCTGCCAACTGCGCTGCTAACTCTGCCTCCAACGCGCTCTACCATTGTTCACCACATCCTGAGCATTCATACCACCGTGCACCGGATTAGGCCCTCGAGGGGCATCACGGTTCCGCGCACTGCTTGACACAGCCGGTTCATCAATATGACTGCTGTAACTCTTGCTCGGGCGAGGGGTTGAATGGATTTTGTCTCGGCTATATGAATAGACCTGCTGTTATACCATGGACGTTTGAAGGAGATCCCTGGCCCGCCGCGTCTTGAGTGCTGCTGGAGACTCACCCTCCATCGAAATAGCTGCCAATCGGGACGCCGCAGCAATCATATTATCCAAAGGGGTGGAGAAGTGACCCGGCGGGGTCGACATGTATTGCGGCAGGTTGTCTGTTTGTCGAAGCGGGTCTGTCACCCGTGGCTGATCCGGCGCTCCTGCCCCAGGTGCTTCAATCTGGTTTACCGCTGTCGGATTACTGGGCCCTGCTCTTGGTGTGTTGAAGAGATTCATTGCTTCATAAACCGGCGGTAGACAAGACCGGTGCCTCCTCCTCAACACCTCATTCGAAGCATTCTGATCCAGCAGGAGCCGGTAATTTTTTGCTTGAATCCGCTGTGACTGGGCATCTAAAGCGGCCCGCTCATCAGCCATCTTGGCTTCCTCAGCCGCCAAGTCTTCCTTGGCCTGAGTTATCTGATCCCGCAGCTTTGTGACCTTCGTGTTATGCCGATCTTGGGTCTCTGGGGTAACTGCTGTGGTTAACAGTGTCGTCAAGGCGTCCAATAAATCGGACAAAACTTGGGCCGGCTGGCGCGCGGGGCCTCCTGCCCCTGCTGCCGATCCGGAAGTCATTGCTGCTGCAGTTGAAGATTGCAATGTGGGCTGTGTACCGGCCATGAAAATTGCAACCCGATTTGGTGGTTCAAAGGGGTCCGAAATACTGTCGCCATCGGAACAGCCCCCGAACTAGCCATCTTGTAGCTGGTACAGCGACTCGGTCTCACCGGTGGATGATTCGCCATCTTAGTAAACGACCGTCTCACCATTGGACACCGGTTCAGATTCCGCACCATGGATGAATCCCACGAATGCAGGCTGAATCCGGGCAGGGCTCGCACGCTGAGCCGTCTCGACGAGGTCGGTGCAGATGTCTGGCTCAGAGCCCGGTTCGCCAATCTTGCCGATGAAAACGTGAATTCCGCCAAAGGGGACCCGGTACCCATACTCGATTGAGCCGGCCTCGGGGCCCCAGCCTATGTCGTCGATGTAGAACTTGCCGCGACGACTCTTGGTCATCCGGCCAACCGCGTATCCCTTGAGTCCTTCAAAGTTGCCCTTCAAGAACTCGAAACCATCATGCGATAGCCCCACGGTGGGCGCCAACTGTCGCGGAATTAACACGTCAGATGTCCTAGTGAGAGGACTTAGTCGTGGAGCCATCGCAACGAGATTAGCTTAAAGGGGTTAAATCAGACAAAGGACACAGGGAGTTTATACTGGTTCGGCCCCTTGCGGTGAAGGTAAAAGCCTACGATCCAGTTGTCGTGGAATTGATGGGGTCTCGATGAGAAGGGAGCGAATCCGCTTTACCTATCTCTCAAGTTATTGTTTCTTTTTCCTAAATCGCCGTCGGGTCGTCCCTTTATATACTCAGGTTGACGCCAGGCGGTTTATAGAATACCGAGGCCAGCTCATACATGTGTCCGGCTCGGTCTCTACCTTTCCCTAACTTACAATACAAGTTACATATATCATGGCGGTTTATGTCTATGGGCCCTAATCTGCCATTGGGCTCTAGGCCTCTAAGCTTCAATAGTAAAGCGCCATACTACTTGTCTTCATGGGCTTCAATACAGATGAGCATAACCCGGCCCCTCCCACGGCTGTTTATACTTAGTATTTATATCCCCAACAGATGGCAAGGTGAACAAAGGTATATATGATATACATGTTATTGATGTGTACCTTACTAAAGCTCGTAGTAGCACCTGGGTATTCGATACTAGTTCTCTTGCTAATATTTGCAACTCGAAACAGGGACTACTAAATAAGCAAAGATTGGCTAAGGATGAGGTGACGATGCACGTGGGAAATGGTTCCAAAGTCGATGTGATCATGGTCGGCACGCTACCTCTACATCTACCTTCAGGTTCAAGCTGCTACCATCGTCCGACGCATGTGAGGTGGAATCCGTCAATGATAGGGTCTAGCACCAGTGCGGCTGAACCACCATGATGGATACTAGTCGGATGGTCCCTTCGATCAAAAGTGATCGAATAGGAGGACCACGGGTTGTATTTTGGGGTGACTGGCTCCATCACGTAGACGTCCCTTAGTGCGCGCTTCCGCTCCTTTTTGGGGATATGGATAGCATATATCATATTCACCGTTTTAACTTGGGGAGGAAACTTCTTCTGTCCCCCTGTGTTCGGAGGCTGGGGCTCCTCGTCGTCATCGCTTTGCGATCCCTTTTCCTTGTTTTCGACGTTTAACTTGTCGGCCTGTTTAAAGACCCAACATTCTTTGTTGGTATGATTGGCTGGTTTATCGGGGGTGTCGTGGATTTGACATGGGTGATTGAGTATGTGGTCCAGACTGGACGGGCCCAGATTATTTCTCTTAAATGGTTTTTTGCGCTGACCGGACATGGAGCCACTGAATCCGCATTGACGGTTGTGTCCTCGGTGTTATCGCCATTATTTTGACGCTTGTGTCTGTTGCGCCGGGGCTTGCCATTTCTATCTCTGGCTTCAGAAGTGCCAGGTTTGCCTGAGGTGTTATTGCTACGAGCTAGCCAGCTTCCTCGCCCGCACAAAAGCGGGTCGTGAGCATCATAAGGGTTGCCATGGACTTTGTGAAAGGGCTAGTTATCGACTAGAGGGGGGGTGAATAGGCGATTTTTATGAACATCTTCAAAACATGAGAGTTTCGAAGACAAACAGTAGAAACAACACTATTCGTATGCAGCAGAAGGTAGACTACACTAGACAAGCCATAGTCAAGTATTCAATGAAGTGAAAGCACAAAGACTATTAGCAGCTAGGTAGAAAGGATCGGGATGGAGGATAGTATGAAGCCAATCAGAACAGATAGTCACAAAGTGAAGTCAAACAGAAAATGCAAGCAGGCAATGACTTCACAAAGACAAACGGTAAGTAAAGGGAAGTAAGAGATGGAACCAGTGGCTTCAGAGAGACAGGGATTTGTTCAACCAGTTCCAGTTGCTGTGACAACTGTACGTCTGGTTAGGGAGGCTGAGATTCAACTCATAAGACCGTGTCTTCACCTTATTCCCCTTGAGCTAAGGACACTTAGTCCTCGCCCAATCACTCTGGTAAGTCTTCGAGGTAGACTTCCGAACCTTCACATACTTTGTTCGCCGGCAATCCACAATGACTCTTGGATGCTCAGAACACGACGCCTAACCGGCTGGAGGATTCACAGTCCTCAAGTGTAACAAGTCTTCAGATCACGCAGACAGAAAGACTTTAGTGATGCCAAACACTCTTTGCGCTCTATGTGGTTTGGGCTTTGTCCTCGCAAGGATTCTCTCTCTCAAAGACTTCGGAGGTGGGTTGCACTCAAGTGACAAAAGTCGTATAAAACTCTAAGCAGCCACCAATTTATGGTGTAGGGGGTGGGCTATTTATAGCCACTGGGCAACCCTACCTGATTTGTCTGAAATGACCCTGGGTCACTAAGGAACTGACACGTGTCGCAACGGTCAGATTTCAAACACATGCGGTAGCTTGACTTGGGCCATAGAGGCAAGCAGCAGCATTGAGAGTGGAGTAGTGAGTAGGGCCAAATAAGTCCATGTGCAGCAGCTCGAAGGGTTGAGACATGGTCATGATTGTCTTCGAGGGATGCTTGGCTCTTGTCATCTTTCCGGCTCCGTAGGCGCCACACAGATGATCCTTCTTGAACTTGACGCCTTCGATGCCCACAACATGCTTCTTCTTCGCGAGAGTGTGAAAGTTCCTCATGCCAGCATGCCCTAGCCTTCGATGCCAAAGCCAGCATTCTGAAGCTTTTGCAAGAAGACATACGACCATCTGTCGTCCTGCTGAGAAATCTACCATATACATAGCATCTTTTCGATATCCTTTAAAGACTAGCGACTTGTCAGATTCCATTAGTACAAGGCAGTGATATTTTCCAAATAGCACAATCATGTTTAAGTCACAGAGCATTGAGACAGACATTAAGTTGAAACCAAGAGATTCAACAAGCATCACTTTATCCATGTGCTGATCCCTCGATATTGCAACTCTACCTAGACCCAATACCTTGCTTTTACCAGTGTCAGCAAATGTGATGTGGCTCTTGTCTGATGGACGTAGTGTTGAATCCATCAGAAGACTTCGATCGCCAGTCATGTGATTAGTGCATCCAATGTCCATAATCCATTCTGAAGCATGAGGTGTTGTATCCTACAATGCAGTTTGGGGGATAGGCTTCACCAAGCAAGTTGTGAAGCAGAAACATTTAACGAATCAAGTGGATCATGGAAATTCAGGTCTTGGTTAGGATAGTTAGGATGAGTATCAAGACAATCTGGAGTGAAATACATAGTAAGACCATTTAGGCATTTTATCTTGTGCCCAAAAAGATTTTTAAGGTCTCCAGCATTAGCTTCGAATGCTTTTGATTTCTGGCTGGAGACCTTTCCTTGCAAAAGAGAGTTAAGTTTTCTTAACCACTCACATCTTCAGGGGCGGCTTAGAAGCAATGAGTCTAAGTGCAGCATCTGAGAACTTCGGCTTCGGAGCCCTAGTAAATAGCCTTGCAGGGGGTGAATAATACACATATGAATAAGCAGAAATGTTCTTGGTTCTATGAACATAGCGGTTTAATGAAACATGCTCATATTCATGGGTCTGAGTATGACTTCCCTGCAAAACATTGACGTAAAGGTGACTCAGATGAGTCCTCGGTCTGTATGAAGCTTTTCGTACATATGAAGCCTTTGGTAAGGGGTTTGTCTTCTTCACAGGTGGTGTCATGATGACGTTCACCGGAAGATTCTCAAGGCAACTCTTGGGTACCCATACCTTCTTCATAGGTGACCCATTCCTGCAGTTAGTACCAATATACCTGGCAAACACTTCGCCATTCTAATTCTTAAACAATTTATAGTTTGCATCAAAGTATTCATCAATGATAATAGGGTTAGCACAAGTGAAACCAGATAAGGTGGATGGATCTACTGGAGGTTCTTTTGCAACAACCCAGATGGTTTTGGGGTATTGCTCAGGCTTCCAGTATGACCGATCAACATTCATTTTTCTTTCGAACCCAACACCCTCTTTTCTAGGGTTTCGGTTCAGGATCTGCTTTTTGAGGACATCACATAATGTCTGATGCCCTTTGATGCTTTTGTACATCCCTGTCTCGAGCAGTGCCTTCAACCTGGCATTCTCATCAGCAATAATAGTGGTATCCTCAACAGAGGGGTTAGTTACCACATCAGCAGTTGAAGATATTGCAACGGGAGTAGCAGTAGAACATTCAGCAACAGAGGCAGCATTATCACACTCAATGCATTTTAGACATGGTGGTTCAAATCCTTCCTGAGCAGGACTAATCTGTTGAGCGCAAAGTGACTCGTTCTCTTTTTGAAGATCTTCATGATCCGATCTCAATTTCTCAAGTTCCTGCTTCCTATGAAGATAATCATAGGAGCGCTTTTCATGATATGTTGAGAGCGTTTCATGACGACCTTCAAGTTCCTGGTACTTAACATGAAGATTTTTTATGTCCTCAATTAAGGACTGAGTCTTAGTCATTTCTGCGTCCAACAGGTCATCGCTTTTGTCTAACAATTTTTTAATATGTTCCATGGCATTCTGTTGTTCAGGTGCAATTTTAGCAAGTGTTTTGTAACTACGTTTGGATTCAACAGAGGTTACCTTGACACTACGTGCCATGAGGGAGTAGTTTTGATCTGATGGATCGGGTTCGAAGGACATCGTTTTAAGAGATTCTTTGAATTCACAAATCCATGCGTCTTGACGGGTTCGATGGCCCTCATAGACATTAGAAATTCGGTCCCAGATAAGCTTCGCATTATAAAGATGCTTGACCCGCCTGAACTCGTCAATGGATAGACATGAGCATATAATATCCTTAGTAGTGATATCCAGACGAGTGTACTTTCGAATGTCGTCAGCATTCGCCATCTTGCATAAATTTGTGAGACCAATTTCTGTGACAGTCCAAAGTTCATTATTCATGGTGAGAAGACGCTTCTTCATCATTGCTTTCCATTTGGGATAATCTCGACCATTGAAGACAGGGCACGTAGTGGAGACTTTGATTATCCTTGCAGTCGACATAGCTAAAACTCCAGGTGGTTATACCGAATCACACAGAAAAAGGGAGTACTGGCTCTGATACCAATTGAAAGGACTAGTTATCGACTAGAGGTGGGGTAAATAGGCGATTTTTATGAACATCTTCAAAACATGAGAGTTTCAAAGACAAACAGTAGAAACAACACTATTCGTATGTAGCGGAAGGTAGACTACACTAGACAAGCCATAGTCAAGTATTCAATGAAGTGAAAACACAAAGACTATTAGCAGCTAGGTAGAAAGGATCAGGATGGAGGATAGTATAAAGCCAATCAGAACAGATAGTCACATAGTGAAGTCAAACAGATAATGCAAGCAGGCAATGACTTCACGAAGACAAATGTTAAGTAAAGGGAAGTAAGAGATGGAACCAGTGGCTTCAGAGGGACAGGGATTTTTTCGACCAGTTCCAGTTGCTATGACAACTGTACGTCTGGTTAGGGAGGCTGAGATTCAACTCAGAAGACTGCGTCTTCACCTTATTCCCCTTGAGCTAAGGACACTTAGTCCCCGCCCAATCACTCTGGTAAGTCTTCGAGGTAGACTTCCGAACCTTCACATACTTTGTTCGCCGGCAATCCACAATGTCTCTTGGATGCTCAGAACACGACGCCTAACCGGCTGGAGGATTCACAGTCCTCAAGTGTAACAAGTCTTCAGATCACGCAGACAGAAAGACTTCAGTGATGCCAAATACTCTTTGCGCTCTATGTGGTTTGGGCTTTGTCCTCGCAAGGATTCTCTCTCTCAAAGGCTTCGGAGGTGGGTTGCACCCAAATGACAAAAGTCGTATAAAACTCTAAGCAGCCACCAATTTATGGTGTAGGGGGTGGGCTATTTATAGCCACTGGGAAACCCTACCTGATTTGTCCGAAATGACCCTGGGTCACTAAGGAACTGACACGTGTCGCAACGGTCAGATTTCAAACACATGCGGTAGCTTGACTTGGGCTACAAGTAAAGCTAACTTATCTGACTCTGTATAAGATTTGCTCTCATTGTCTTCGCTCGAAGACATAGGATTTGGTTGAGTATCACTTCAGTCACTCTGACTTTGTTCACTTGGACCCCACTTAACAGTGCGGTGGTTCGTATGACTCAACAAAGAAGGAAAGGAACAACGAAACAACTAAGTCTTTGCGCTCCATAGTCTTCACTCAATGTCTTCTCATGTCATAGTCTTCAATGTGAATATCTTCATAGACCACCATTGTCTTCAATGTCTTCACACATTTTTAGGGGTCATCGCCGGTAGGTAAACCGAATCAAAGAGGGACTACTACCTGTGTTATCCTGCAATTCTCACAAACACATTAGTCCCTCAACCAGGTTTGTCATCAATACTTCAAAACCAACTAGGGGTGGCACTAGATGCACTTACAATCTCCCCCTTTTTGGTGATTGATAACAAACTGGTTGAAGTTTTCAACGGGGATAAAAGTATGTGAAATTGTAAAGGATTGAGGCATTGTCTTCATAAGTGGCAAAAGGCTCCCCCTGAAGATGTGCATATAAATGTTTTGTGTTGGAATGCAAATGCACATGGCAGGTTGTACTTGTGGAGATCCTTCTCACCATATGAAGACAATACATCATGCATGAAAAGATATACAGGAAAAATGACATGCATAATGAAAAATGGACATCTGCGGAATGAGTTCATGCGGGATTTATCTTCGCATCACACAGAATAGTAGAAAAGATAGCAGACGACCATCAAGTTCAAGTGTTGCAACTCAAAGAACCAAATGTATCAAAACGAGAGTTGTAAGCACTGGGCAAAACGTATAGCAACCACCCATATGGACCCGCTTGAAGACTATCAACATATGCTTCTCCCCCTTTTGTCAGTAAGGACCAAAAAGGTTTGAAGACATAGTCGCTACTCATTCCCATGAGGAGTAGGCGAAGCAGCAGGGTGGTCGTTGAGGTTTGGTGGTGCAGAAGAACTTGGTGCAGTGTCGACACGCGCTGAGGTTGGAGGTGGGGAGGTAGCATCATCTGCGTCATCCAAGACTCTAGCATTCACAGTTGCTGCGGAGGAGGAGTACTCTGAATCTTCAAGAGACGGGGTTCGACGTAAGACAACATTCCTTGGAGGAGTGGAGTCGAACTTGAATCTCTCAGTGAAGCCATCGTCTTGATGATCAGCTTCAACACTTAGCAATGTAAGACTCTTCCAGGACCTCCGACAGGTTTCATGAGTGACAAAGGCATTCTTGGTAGCAAGATTGTGAATGCGATTAACATCCACCAAGAGGCTTTGCATTTGACGCTTCATCCAGTAATGATGCTTGTCATGCTTTTGATGCAAGGCCACGAGAAGCTCTTGGTCATTGAGCACACGAGATTGCTTCCGAGGCCTTGGAGCAATGGTGCTTTCAGTGGCTTTAGGGCGTGCACGGCGAGTGTTGCCGGCCAGTGGATAAACACGAGAAGCAACCTGAATACCTTCAACATGTTGGGAAAAGCTCTAACGATCTATGTTGTGAAGATATAGTGCTTCCTTGGCAGGCTCTGGGTAAATGGCTTCAATGGACATATCAACCTCTGGTAAAAATATGAGATGGTTACGAGCAGAGGCCTGATAGTCAATGGCAGAGTGGAGCTTGATCAGACGCATAATCCAAGGAGCATAGAATTTCAGACCAAAAATGGCAGACCCAGATGCAGCAAACTGGCGAATGAAGAAATCTTGAGTATTGAAGCTTTTGCCATTTAGAATGTAGAAGACCAATGTCTTCATTGCACCTGCAAGCTTCGCTGAGGAGGAATGCCCTTTGATTGGCCATAGAGTTCGCCTAATGATATGATGGATAGTGCAGGGCAGATACTCTAGGTCTTCAACAAGGAATTCCTTGGGATACTCAGCATCCTGGGGCAGTGGCTTCATCATACTAAGCATCTAGCTCATGTTGGGCTCTGGCTTCTGAAAGATGCTCTCCAGTGCATCACGGTGAAGCTGACAACCAGGTTCATACAGTTCACCTGGAGTGGAGAGGACGGTAAGCTCAATGAGATCAAAGGCTTTGGCTTCATGATGAACGTTGCCCGTCATCCACGCAAGGACCCATGTGGTTGTATCCTTGTTGTAGACGCATATGTGGAGGGTAGCATAGAATTGCAGGAGAATCTCTTCACTCCAATGTTCCTTGTCGGTGACAAACTGCAGAAGGCCAGCATCACGAAAGCAGTCTAGGGCTTCTTCTAGGCAGGGCAGACTAGCAATGGCTTCAGTGTCCAGATGCATATGAGGAAATATCTGCTCCTGGTTGTATAGAATACAGGAGTAGTATATGCGCTGCTGATAGCTCCAGAATCGATCTAATGATATTCTTGGCTTGGAATATGGGTTCTTGCCAGTATCGAAGAAGGTGTTGTGTGCAATGAAGCCGTTGATATTGAATGTGCCTGGTGCCAATGCAGTACCTGGGAACCTTGGCAGCCTTGGTTTTGGCTTCTGAACCTGAGGCCTATGCTCCACATGGTAATCAAATTGTGGTCCAGGAGCAGGCAGAGGAACCAGAATTGGCCATATGACGAGAACAAGTTCTCCTTGATAGAATGCATGCTCAATAGTGTGTGGCCTTGGTGGCAGTACAGGAGCAGAGGCATTGGCAGAGGCGTCAGGCTGCACATTGGATGTAGGTGCAGCATTGGATTCATTTACAGTGTTGACTTGAGGCACCACATTTCCTTCAGTCATGACAACGTCATTGACTTCAGTGGCGATGTTGGTGGATGCCTCAGGATTTCCAGTCTCCACTTGAGGAGCTGGAGGGTCAGGCACAGATACGCTCTCCTCGAGAACAATTTCTTGGGTGGTAGGGGGAGTTGCAACATGCTCTTCTTCTTGTCTTTCATCGGCTGCTGCAGCCGGAATCTCTTCAGAAGCATTAGCTTCAGACACAGGAACCGTCACAGAAGGATTGTCCTCACGGAACACTTGACGTGCCACTGAGGTGGACTGGTGTGAATCCTCTTCTGTGATGGTTGTCATGGAGACAGAGGGCTTGAGACCTTTGCGAAGCCGTTGAAACATGGGCGACGCTTTTGGCGAAGGGGTTGTCTCCATGTAATTATCATCATTCACCAATGGACTAGTGGCTTACGCTGGTGAAGGACAAGGAGTACTTGGTGAATCTTGACTTGGAGTTTCTGGTTTGGGGCGATCAGCCCATGAGGCATCCTGTGTGATTGGCATCAAAGGATGACCAATACTGATGGGTTTGTTGTTCAGGCGATGATACCGTGGGGCGCTGAATCTGAGGAAGGACTTCATCATCTACTACATTGTCGTGAGGACCAATGTCTTCAGTCGCGATGGGGTCAACGACTGGAACTTCTTGAGTCTCAGGAGTCTCTGTGGAAGCAGGCTCATGAATAATCAACTGACGCTCTTGATTTTTAGAATGAGGGGAAGCAAAAGCAATGGGTTCAATAACAAGGGGCTCTTTGGGAGCAGCCCAATCTCTCTTCTTGGTTTTTCTCTTCTTTGGGGGTGGTGTATCATCAGTAGTGCGCTTGATTTTGCGCTTTCTGGCTTCAGATTCAGCTGCCTTGGTTTTCTGCTGATCTGAAGCCACTGTGGAGACCTTAGGCTTCGAGCCTGTCATGTTGGCTAGGAAGACAATGTGAGATTCTTCCCACCTTGGAGCTTCAGTGGGGGCCACAGTAGACTTCTTCTTTTGCTTGGTAGCCATCTTGGGGTCAATACCAGGACGCCCAAGTGCCTTGCGCTTTTCAGCTTCGTTGTAAGCTTGAACACACTTGGCAGCAAGATTCTTCATGCGATCTCTTGAGCCTTTGGCTTCTTCACGTTTCTTGTGAAACGCCTCCTTGAGCTCATTGAGCATCACCTTGAATTTCTGGACATCAGCCATACTCAGCTTGGCCACATGCTTCTTGAACTGTTCCTTCTCAAAATCAATCTTGTGTTTCAGTTCAACAATTCGCTGAGCCAGAGCCAACTCAGGAGCAATTGCACCTTGGAAGGCGACGCTGATGCCAATGGGAAGTTGAAGATCATCAAAGCTGAGATCTTGATTGTCGAACCATTCATCAATGAAATTGTGCAAGATATTCACATCAAAGAGGGGCAAATCATTGAAGATCTCCGCCTCTTGCTCTTGATCAGCTTCTCAAGAGCATGCTCACCAAATTCTTCATCTGAAGACAAATTAATGACTGCAGATTCATCCTCATAACGGCAGCTGGTGTCAGTGCTTGACTGTGTCTCTGTACAGGTTTCTTCTGTGGCTTCTCGCACTTCTTGGAGATGCAACAGAGATCTTCATAGGTGTTACTAGGAGCAGGAGGGGCAGTTGCCAATGGCTTCACTCGAGAAGCTTTTGGAGCAGCAGATGATTTTGAAGCTTTAGCTTTCTTCTGCTTTTGCGGCTTTGGAGTAGGAGCTGGAGCCTCATCAGAGTCAGCACCATCATCAGAATGATCCACTTTTGCACCTTGGATAGTGATGTGTGCGAGGAGGCCTTCAAAGTTGTAGAAGGGACCGATCCTGTTTTTATTGGCTTCACAGGTGCCATCTTCCGGTGTAGAGGACGGACCATGGTTGAAGTCAAGTCCGAAAGCCTTTTTGTTCTTAACAGCAGAATCTTTGGTAATTGCGCTTGAAGAGATGATCTTCGCGACACCACAACAGAGAAGAAGGGTCAGGATTCTCTGGCTCTGGTCCGCGAACCATGCAAGGATAGAAGCCTTTCTCAATGGCTTCAGTCTGGGACCTGGGTTGAAGATTTTTTTACAGAATATCTCCCTAGGGTCGCTTGATGGCATTCTTCTCAGCATATTCTTGAGTGACAAATGGTACTTGAACCATTCCTCAGCCCAGTATCTTCAAATCCATTGGATTCGATTCTTGCGTTCAGTATAGGTTTCCTTTGGGTCTGTTTTGTATAGTTCGTGCAAATCTAGATGCAAATCCATTGAAGTGTTCCCACGGGTGTCCGCATGCAGGTCGCCGGCCACGCCAAGGAGCCGCCTATGCAAAGCTAGAACGTCATGTATCAGATCTTCAGTACGGCCATGGGCGAGGTCTCTGATCCAGGCGTCGTCCACGAGGGCCTCCTTTACTGTCTTGTTCTTTCGCCGGGCATGTTGGGCTAGCCGTGGGAATTGTTGGGCGAGCGTACCGAGCCCCATCCAGTGGGAGTGCCAGAAGGACGCCGACACGCCGTCCCCTATGGTGAACGAGGTGGCAGCCATGAAGAGGGAGAGGTCAACGACGTTGCATGCAAGGGCCGAGCCCACCCATGGTCGATTAGGGTGGTGCCATGCGAGCCAGGGCCAACGCAGGCGAAGAGCTCGGCCAAAACGCGGTAGGTCAGGGATGCCCAGGCCCGCATTGTCCGTTGGCGTGCAGACCGCTGCCCAGCTTACTTTGCAGCTGGCGCCGGAGATCTCCTCGTCTCGCTTCCAAAGTAAACGACGTCGGCACTTGTCTATTTCTTTGAGGATCTTCTTGGGCACCCTCAGCACGGTAAGCGCAAAGGTGGGCATGGCACTGAGGACGCAGTGAACCAGCACTCGTCGTCCCGCGATGTGGATTAGGTTTCTCTTCTAGCCCGCCAGCCGGGCCCTGATTCTATCTATGATAAACTGCAGATGCACTAGCCGAAGCTGACCGGTGATGAGCGGGAGGCCGAGGTATTTGATCG
Source organism: Triticum aestivum (assembly GCF_018294505.1). Lineage (NCBI taxonomy): Eukaryota > Viridiplantae > Streptophyta > Magnoliopsida > Poales > Poaceae > Triticum > Triticum aestivum. Next base: position 507,320,659 of record NC_057813.1, read on the forward strand.
GGAACAGGGAAATTGAGCCGGCAAAGTTGTGCAGCACATCGGCTAGGTCTATGTCGTTACAGCTGATCGGCGAGGCCGTGGATTTTGCGGTGTTTATGCATAGTCCCGTGGCACGTCCGAATTGGTATAGGATGCTCAGTAAGGAGTCGACCTCCTGGCGGATTGGGTTGATGAAGACAACTACGTCATCGGCATAGAGGCTAACCCTAAGCTTCAACTCGCGGCCTGGTATTTGCTGGAGGAGTTGCTGCTCGACCGCCTCTGCGAGTAGGTGGTGCAGTGGGTCTATTGCGAGAATGAAGAGAAACGGCGAGAGCAGATCTCCTTGGCGAAGACCACATCGGTGAGCAAAGTGGTAGCCCAGCACCCCATTCAAAGAGACCGCCGAGGACACCGAGGAGAGGAGTAGGGCCACCCAATCTCGCCAGCGCGCGCTGAACCCAAGCTGCTGCAGCAGCTCTAGCAAGTAGTCCCAAGAGACCGTGTCGAACGCTTTCTCAATGTCGAGCTTCATGAGCAGTGCCAGCATTTTGCGATGATGGAGGTGGCGGACGGTGTTTTGCACATAGAGAAAACTATAGTGGATGCATTCAGTTTTGAGGAATGCCGTCTGCGCCGGTGAAATGATTGTGTGCATCACTTTAGCCAACCTCATGGAAAGAACCTTGGAGATGAGCTTCGCCATCGAATGGATTAGGCTAATCGGGCGATAGTCTGTGATTGAAGTCGTTCTGTCCTTCTTGGGGAGGAGAATGATCAGGGCCCGGTTTATGGCAGCCACGTCTCCTCCTCCTAGGTGATAGAACTGATGAAAAACCACCATGACGTCGAGCTTGATAATCGACTAGCATGCACGGAAGAAAGTTCCATTGAAGCCATCCGGCCCGGGCGCTTTTTCCTGCGGCGAGGCACAGATCGCCTGCCAAACCTCATCCTCCGGAAACAGGTTGTCTAAACCGACAGGTGGCAGTGATGGAAGGTTGACCGAGCTCCAATTTATAGTGGTGTCTCTGACGGGCTCGGCCCCAAGGGAGGAGCGGAAGTGGTCGTAGATACCATTGGCCTTGTCGCTATGCAAGGTGATGATCAAGTCTGTCGTGTGAATGGCGTGAATGAAGTTTTTCGGCCTCCTAGAGTTGATCTTGGCCTAGAAGAAGGTCGACCGGGCATCACCGCCCCGCATCCAGGTGATGCGCGAGGCATGGCGCTTCCTTGCCCGCTCGATCGCAGCCAGGCCAAGGACGTGGAGTTTGAGCTCCTTCCGGAGAGCCAGCTCGCCGTGTGATAACTGTCTATGCTCTTGGGTGATGTCGAGGTGGAGAAGTACTTCATTTGCGATCTGTAGCTGCAGACAAGTACTGCTTGAGAAGCCTTTAGCCCAGATTTTGAGATCCTTTGCCGCTCTATCTAGTTTGATGCGGATGCGTTTGAATGCATAGCTAGAGGCAACGGGGCGATCCCACGCATGTTGCACCGTTGTGTGGAATCTGGGGAAGCGTAGCCAGAAGGATTCAAACCGGAAATGAGCCGGACGACGTGGCGCGGTTGCTGCGGCGAGCAGTAGGGGGCAGTGGTTGGAGCAGGATGTTGAAGTGGCTTTTGGCGAACGTAGTAGAAATTCAAAATTTTCCACGCATCACCAAGATCAATCTATGGAGATTCTAGCAACAAGAGAGGGAGAGGATGAGCATCTTCATACCTTTGAAGATCGCTAAGCGGAAGCGTTACAAGAACGTGGATGATGGAGTCGTACTCGTGGCGATTCAAATCAAGGAAGCTCCGATCTAGCACCGAACGGACAGCGCCTCCGCGTTCAACACACGTACAGCCCGGGGACGTCTCCTCCTTCTTGATCCAGCAAGGGGAGAGGAGAAGTTGATGGAGAACTCCGACAGCACGACAGCATGGTGGTGGTGGAGCTCGTGGTTCTCCAGCAGGGCTTTGCCAAGCACTACGGAGGAGGAGGATGTGTTGGAGGAGGGAAAGGGTTGTGCCAGGGGAAGGGTGTGGCTGCCCTCCCACCCCTTCACTATATATAGGAGGAAGGGGAGAGGGGGCCGGCCCCTCTAGCTAGATCCCATCTAGAGGAGGGGGCGGCGGCCAGGGGAAAACCTGGCACCCCCACCTCTCCAGGTTACGTAAGATAGGGTGAGAGGGGTGCTCAGCCCCTTAGTGGGCTGATGTGCCCCCTCCCCTTGGCACATAAGGACCCCCAATGCTTGTCGGGCCCTCCAAAACCCCTTTTGGACACACTGGTCATCACCTGGTACCCCCGAAACAATTCCGGACTCCAATACCCTTCGTCCAATATAACGATCTTCACCTACGGACCATTCCGGAGTTCCTCGTCACGCCCGGCTCATCCGGGATTCCAAACAACCTTCGGTAACCACATACTATTTCCCATAACAAATCTAGCATCACCGAACCTTGAGTGTGTAGACCCTACAGGTTCAGGAACCATGCAGACATGACCGAGACAGTTCTCCGGCCAATAACCAACAGTGGGATCTGGATACCCATGTTGGCTCCCACATGTTCCACGATGATCTCATCAGATGAACCACGATGTCGGGGATTCAGTCAATCCCGTATACAATTCCCTTTGTCAATCGGCATGTTACTTGCCCGAGATTCGATCGTCGGTATCCCAATACCTCGTTCAATCTCGTTACCGGCAAGTCACTTTACTCATTCCGTAATGCATGATCCCGTGACTAACTACTTAGTCACATTGAGCTCATTATGATGATGCATTACCGAGTGGGCCCAGAGATACCTCTCCGTCATACGGAGTGACAAATCCCAGTCTCGATTCGTGCCAACCCAACAGACACTTTCGGAGATACCTGTAGTGCACCTTTATAGCCACCTAGTTACGTTGTGACGTTTGGTACACCCAAAGCATTCCTACGATATCCGGGAGTTGCACAATCTCATGGTCTAAGGAAATGATACTTGACATTAGAAAAGCTCTAGCAAAACGAACTACACGATCTTGTGCTATGCTTAGGATTGGGTCTTATCCATCATGTCATTCTCCTAATCATATGATCCCATTATCAATGACATCCAATGTCCATGGTCAGGAAACATAACCATCTATTGATCAACGAGCTAGTCAACTAGAGGCTCACTAGGGACATGTTGTGGGCTATGTATTCACACATGTATTACGGTTTCCAATTAATACAATTATAGAATGAACAATAGACAATTATCATGAATAAGGAAATATAATAATAACCATTTTATTATTGCCTCTAGGGCATATTTCCAACAGTGGCGTGGAGGAGGAAGGTTGGGAAAAGGTTGTCCCAAGCATTGCTGCAGAAAAACTTGTCGATGCTGACTAGTGTTAGAACTACACGCTCGTTGCTCCATGTGTAACAACGGTTTTTGCATCTAATCTCCCATAGTCCTGCAGCGTCGATCACCGCACGAAATCTACCCATCATTCTACAGTTGATGTTGATATTGTTCTTGTCACTAGCTTTATATATGAGGTTGAAATCGTCGTTTATGAGCCAGGGATCATTTTGTGGCGGCGCCGTCCTAGCTATCTCCGATAAGAACTCCTCCTTTCTGCTGTCATCGATGGGGCTGTACACCATGGTCAACCAGAATTGTGTTGAACTAGCCCGTAAGGTAACATGTGTGGTGATGGAGAACTGGCCGACAGCAAGCGATTGCACATCTACTACACTACTATGCCAGAATATTGCAGCGCCGCCCCTGGTGCCGGAGGTGGGAAGCACTACATAGTCAGCTAGTCGTGCTCCGCCGACCTCCTTGACCAGAGGGCAATTCCAGGCTTTGATTTTAGTCTCCTGGAGGCAGAGGACGGCTAACCTATGTGCTTCTGCTGTCTCGCAAACTACAGCACGATGCGCCGGCGTGTTTAAACCTTGGATGTTCCAGCTCATGATGGGACAAAGTGTGTCAATCATTAAACACGATGAATCTGCTCCGGTGACTACGGAATTTAGTAAGCAAATACGGGTACACCTCCTCACGGGTCGGGGTCTGCCGGCGGCCACCAATAGGCCCCAATATCCGCCGGCAGACGGCATCACCTCTACACCTGCTACAAGGACTACAGAGAACTAGACCTAGCTCAGCCCTGCCGAGCGTTGGGCATCGCCGGAGTGAACAACAACTAGAGTGTACTAACATGGGCAAAGCATGGCCTCCGAGGCCTCTCCGTCAGGGCCCTGCATGCCCGCCGCCACCCGCAGCGCGGCCGGGTCGAGGTTGGTGAACCTGGCGATGGCCTGGATGTCGGTGTCGGACATTTGTTCGTTAAAGCGCTTGATGAGGGCATCGGCTACCTTTGCGGTCATTGCTTCCTTCGGGCCAAGGATACTTAGGCCATGAACGATGCGGAGGGTGGAACGCTAACTAATGGGGACTGAGGAGGGGTTGCTGGCTTGGCGTGCACTATGGCGAGTCGCCGCAGGCCTGGGATGGTGCGGGGTCTTGGAGCGGGGAGGTACCCGGCCAACAACAGAGGCCGGGGGGTTGGAGAAGAGCTGCTTGGTCTTGTCCCTGGCGTCTTCCTCACCGCTCTGCAGGTGACAGACTTGGCTTGTCACGGCGCCGAGCTGCAGGGAGTGTGTGTCCGCCGTCGCTGGGGTGTGCCTGATGAGGGAGAGGACAGGGCCCATGTTGATGCCGTCCGTGTCGCCCTCGGTGCCCCCCTCATGCTCGGAGAAGGAGAGGGGCTTGTCCACTTTCTTTTTCATCGTCGCGTCCACCGCAGCGGCCCTAGGGTCCGGGCGGGGCGGGGGAGGGAGTTCCTTGCCAGCCTCCTCGAAGAAATCGGCAACCGGGTCCGCATCTGCGGCCGCCGTAGGAGGAGTCAATGGGCGTGGCGGAGCTAGGAGCAGTCCTCGAAGACTGACCGCGCTCAAAGCGCCTGGTGCCGCCCGCACCCTTCCCGCGCTGCGGGACTTGGACGTGGCCATTGCCGTTGCCGCTGCCATGATGATTGGTGTGCTGGTCGGAGATGGTGCGGCGCCCTCGAGGCGCCCCTTGACGGTGACAGGAGAATGGTGTGCGGCTGCGCTAGCGCTCGGGGGGCGGGTCAACAGCTTCCGCGGCGTGCTCCTTGCCGCGTCCCCGCCCCAGCAGGGTGTCCTTCCAGGACCGCCTCTGGCCGCCACCACCCTCGCTGTCGTGGCCGCGCCTAGAGCCCGTCGAGGGCATGCCCCTACAGCCCGTGGACACCACCTGCGCCTGGGGGCGGGCACGGCCCGCGCCCGCGCCCAGGTCCTATGCCACGCGCCCGTCTTTGATCCCGTGCGTCCAGCTGCAGGCAGGAGGGCGACGCGGGAATGGGCGGTAATCGTCCTCGTCATTGTCCGAGGAGGGGAGGCCACTCGGTCCCGAGTGGGAGGACCGCAGAGACAGAGGGGACCAGTCCTTGATGCGGTCGACGTGGACCATGATGTCCCACCTGAGCAGAGCCAGCGGCAGCGCGAAGATGCGGCTCGGCGGAGAGAAGCCAAGCATCTCCTCCACCATGTCCGCGTCCCACGCGTGCTTCCAGAGCGTCCGCCTGGTGGGGATGTGGTGCAGATCCCACACCCACACCCAGACGGCGAAAGTCTTCATGTAAGCCCGCTCAAAAGTGCGGCTATCAAGCCGGTCGATAATGACCTGGTCGCCGAGCGCGTCAGCCGCCCCCTCTAGGGTCCAGAGCTGCATGGGCAGCTTCTCGAGGACGACGCACACGTGCATCATCCAGGTGGCGTGCACCGCGTGCGTGTCTTCTCGCCAGGGCTCCTGGAGGAACTGGACGCCCTCCACCGTGATCGTGCCCCGGCGCACGACCAAATCCTTGTGGGCGGGCAGGTGGAAGTGGATGAAGAAGTCTTTGGGGTCGTGGCTAGTGACTCGGAGGAGATGCGCAGGGATCTAGAACTCCTTCTTGATGGCCCGGCCAATGGAGTAAGGGCTGACGGCGGTCACCACCACCGCATGCTGCTGCATGAGGAAGATTTGCTGCTCCAGGGACGGCGTGGATGCGATCACCTTGTGGCTGGATCGGGGTCGGCGCCCGTGGTCGATGCCGGGGGCATCGCCGGAGGCCATGGGAGGCGTGGCGGAGCATTCGGGGAAGACAAGTCGCTCGCAAACCGGACGCGAGACGACGCACGAGCCCAGACGGTCACGCACCGAGCCGTCGCCTCTCCTATTCCTGATGTTCTGGGGGCACTCTCTGCCGTAGTGGCCTGGCCTTCTACAGATGATGCAGTAGAGTGGATCGTGGCAATCGGCACGGCGGTGGCTGGATCTCAGGCAGCGGAAGCAGAGCCCTTTAAATCTGCTCAGGAAGGCCTCGCGCCCCGGGGAGGAGCCGCGGCCCGACCGCGGTCCAAGAGGAGCCCCGCGGCGGGGCGACGCACGGACCATTGAGGCTCTGAGGGCCTGCTTGCTCTTGCGGGAAAGGTGCAACTCCCATCCCCACTACTAGAAAAAGGGCTGCTAGTGGCGCATATGTTTTCGCTACTAATGGCGCACTACAGGTGCGCCACTAGCACCACGCCATCAGATTTTTTTTCTAATGGCGCACCTGTGGTGCGCCATTAGTATCTGGTATACTAATGGCGCACCACATAGAAGTGCGCCATTAGTAACAATATTTTTTCAAAAAAAAATTCAGAACTTTTTTTTAAAAAAAAATAATTCGTTTTTTTCCTAATCTTAGTTCACTATGGCTTAATCTCGGGTCGATATGCTTAATCTCAGGTCAAATCGGACTCCGTGGTCAAACTTCCCAAAAGGTCACCCACCCATCCTCACACTACTCCAGCCCAAGCACGCTTAACTTCAAAGTTCTATCCAACCCCAGCAATAGCTCACTTCACAAGCACTTGTTGATATATCTAGCATATCAATCCTATTATACCTTGTTGACGTCTAGGACTTTCTTCATGTTCATGACTATGATGAAATTTTGAAAAAAAATTCAAAACCAATTTTTTTCTGTTACTAGTGGCGTACCACATCCATGGTGTGCCACTAGTAAGTTTGAATTTTTTTGAATTTTTTTGCCTCTAGATCTTGAAAGCCCCGTAACTTTTTTTTTCTGTTAGGTTTATGGGGATTTTGAAAATGTTTAACTTTTCGAGTAGATGATTTTTCATATAAAAAACTTTTTCATCCGAGTTCGTATGCAAAAGTTATACCCATTTTACAAATTTCCAGAGAGATTTTGCAAATAAAGTCGAAATTCATATTTGTAAATTTTCCCAACAACTAGACCACATATCACATGGGAAACTTATTTTCTTTTATTTTTTTGACATTTCCATCATTTTCTTTTATTTTTTTAAAAACTGAAAAAGCGATCCACAGGGGGGGTGCATTCGGTGTTGGGGCAAGTTAGTAATGGCGCACCGTGGGGTGGTGCGCCATTACTAGTTTAACTAGTAATGGCGCACCACACCCACGGTGCGCCATTACTAGTTTTGAAAAAAAATTGATATTTTTTGAATTTTTTTTTGAAAAAAACTTAGTACTGGCGCACCAGTGGACAGTGCGCCCGCACCGAGACATGGTGCGCCATTAGTAACAAATATTTTTTTATTTATTTTTTTACTTTTTTTCAAAACTACTAATGGCGCACGGCGGATGTGGTGCGCCATTAGTATGTCAACTAGTAATGACGCACTATACAACGGTGCGCCATTAGTAACAAAAAAAATTATGTTTTTTTTCAAAACTACTAATGGCGCATCAGGCACCAGGTGCGCCATTAGTAATATATTACTAATGGCGCACCGAGACATGGTGCGTCATTAGAATATAGTAATGGCGCACCATATGACAGGTGCGTCATTAGTGGCCATTCCATCTATAGCCCTTGTTGTAGTAGTGTCCTCTTGATTGTCGTCGGTGGGATCATCAATGTCGTTGGGGGCTAGATCTGGCAAGGGAGCCGGCACAACTACGGTGGACCGGAGGCGTTTTTGCTCAAACGGTGGATGGCTGGTATGGCCTCCCGGACCGAGAGGGGGCGCGTCCTCGGGGAGCGGCCCCCGTTGCAGGATTTGCGGCGGTGAGCCCTCCTCCCGCGCGACCAAGGGGAGGAGGTGGCGGACACCTCGGATGGCCCGACGGATAGACCCAGGCCCGCAGGGGAGAGGCATTGAAGGCCGGCCGGTGGCGACCCGGGATCCCTGGGAGAGGCGGGGGAACGCATGGAGGGGGACGGCTGCCCAAGCGATGGGGGGCAGCTGCGGCTGGTGGTCGCCGCGGCCGGAGCGGCCAGCGGCGCGGGCTTGGGGGAGGCGCTCTCACTCACGCTCTCGCTCTCACTCTCGTCGTGTTCCAAGCCAACACCGTGATGTAAATGAGAAGGCATACGGTAATTGTCTGCTGCTACGCAGTGCTTACTTTCAATTGTTTGTAAAGAGTTAAAAAATGCTAGGACAACTTTTCTATAGTTTTTCAATGTTTAGGGTCGTCTCAGACCATAGATAAGAAGTGACTACTTTTGTCGAAGTATAAACTTCCTTTTCATATTTATTGCGACATGTGCTAAGACGACCAGTTGATATACAGTAAGCTCGGCAAAGGGCTAACAAAAGTTTGATCATGTGATATTTATCCAGAAATATTTTTTTTCTTGTGAAATCAACAATAAGCATTTGTCGGGCTCTTCCACAGGCACGGCGACACGTCACGCCTCTGCCCGCTAGTTAAGATAACTAGTAAGACGCCTGTGCATTGCCACGGGCTTTTAATTTATTCTTTTTGATTACGCATATAATGTACAACCTCTGTCCAGAAAAAATTATCGGAGAAACAGATAAAAATAGATGTATCTAGAATTAAAATACGTCTAGACACATAATTTTCTATGACAAGTATTTTTGGACAGAAAAATTATGTCATATTTCGCATGCATAGAAATGATAGCGTATAACAATTGGAAAATAACTAAAGTCCACTTCACCTACAAGGTAACTTGATGATATACACAGAGAGACATGATACGCTTAAGATATTATATATTACAAACTAAGATTTACTTACAAGGTAGGAATATTGTCTTTAAGTTCATGTGCACGGTACTTCGACAAGTATAATAAAAATCTACTATATAATTAAGACATGCAAACAAGCCATCACGACGGTGCCACTAGAAGGTGGTGACGCCTAACACGACAGTGGCCATGGCGTTCGGCCCTCTGGCCGCGCGACGATACGTCCCGGACATGACGCTGCGGGAGGCGCTCGACGGCCGCAATGACCCCTATCGGATGGTCCTCCGAGAGGCCACGGCGGCGCTCCTCAATGCCTACTACAACGTGCCGGGGTCGCCCTTCCTGTACCCGAGCACTGCCAGTGTCATCGACCACCTCATCGATGCGGCTGACGTCGGCGTCCATGTGCGGGCGGCGCTTGCGCGCGAGGATGGCGTGGGAGGGGGCGCAGGCGTCGAGGCCGTAAAGGCGGACGCGCAGGCTGGCGGTGGCGCTGGCGAAAGCGAGGGGGCGGCGGCCGGGTGCAGAGGGTGGAGCTGGCGGTGGAGGAGGGATGTGGATCTTTATCGGAAGATTAGGAAGGGAAAACAAGAGATGGGGCCAGGACTCGGGGTGAGATTGACTTCCTTCGACGGTGGGGGATTTCCTTTCGATCGACTCGCAGCTTCGATCAATGTAGCGAAACGAAATGACTACAGACTGTTTCATTAGGAGTCTCTCAGCCTCTATGGGAGCCTAGCCAGCCGTAGTATGCATATGTGGAGAGTGGTGGTCCAGGCATGGTCGACACGTGCTCACTCTCGCTCAGGCCTTTGGAGGTGTGGTTCCTATGGCTGATGAAATTGGTGTGGCCGGAGTGTTGTTGCCTAATCTTGGGCACCTTTTAGCCACCAAGATTTGTGAGTTCCTTGCGAACTTCAACTCTGAGAATTCTGGAAAAGACGATTGGATACATATTGCACGAAAAAGCTTTTGTGGGAGAAGCACAAAAAGAATGACTCTTAACCCTAGATCAGATATGATCATAGACGGGGAACGAAGGATCGACAACATGGAAGGATGGTGTGTTAGGAAGGAGTGTCCGGTTTAGGAAGTTGATCCCAGGCTGATTAAGTTAGCTGGCCTGGTCAGCATTTCGTTCTATTGTGCCACCTGTATCAGTAAACATACTGTAGAGAATTATTAATTAAATACTTCAATTGATCTAAATTTGTTGATTACCAAAGTTTTCTTTGTAAAAATATGTTTCTTAGTTTTTTTACCAAAAAAATCTGAGTTTCTTTAGTAGATGAAAATGTTTCTTAGTTGGCTTACCGAACAAATCTGAGTACTTTTGCTTACCAAAGATTGCCGTGATATTGCTCCTTAGTTACTGATATTATTTTTTTTGACATCAAATCGTTTCTTAGTTGGCTTACCAAAACCAGTCCAGTAATAATAGGTTAAATGCATGAAGACTTAAAACCTAAGGAATGTTACACCATTTGGTTGTTGTTAATGGGAGCGACAGGCTCAGAGTTTGTCACGGGGCTTTTGATGGCTGCACATCCGACTCCTCATTAGATTCTCCTTCACTGAATCTGAGTAAAGTTATATAGAAATCATTTTAGATGTGGTCAAAAACACATTTCACCACACATGTAGCAAGTCACTCATCTACATAGAAATCATTTTAGATGTGGTCGAAACTCAAATCTCGTATAAAGGTTTGCAAACCTGTCATTCAAGAAACCAAGAAACCATTCGAAATGGTATCCTAGAAACATACATGTTCATCAGGAATGGACTGTAAGAGCAATTTGTCTGGCTGAATACTCATTTTTATTTCAAATTAAAGAAGCTTGCATGAGTAAACTGTAAATAAGGTAGAACATACAAATTGTCTTGTCATCACAGTACATGACACACGACATCAAAGTACTTGTACGGTTCTAGTTCTACCTCTACTTTAACTTCATATGCTGCTAGAATACGTCAGCTATTTAAGTATCGATTTATCCTTCAAGAAATAGAGTAGTGACCATACTGTAGCTTGGGAGAAATCAAATTAGTTATGAATATGATATTACCAGTATTTAAGTGTGCATCAAGCTTGCAAAAACTTAAGTCCAATTTCATCCAAATATCTCATCTTGGGTTAAGTAATTAGTTGCTACTTTGTCATGTGCGATGAAAGAAAATGAATTGCATAATCAAAAGGAAGTTTTTTACAGAAGGCCCGTGCGTTGCTACGGGCTTTAAAAATAATAAGATACTATTCATGAAGCTAAAATAATATAGAACAATGTCACTTCAACTAATACACATCTTTTTTTTACAATCAGCATCATAGCATTCCCTAACAGAAACCAACCAGTTCCCTCTACATCGTATCAAATATATTATTGACAAATAAAAAATGTTATTAAAACCAACCAGTAGTCGAATGATTATGATACTTATGGTACCCATCCATGTAGGGACGGAGTCAACCCAGCAGGACGCCTTCATAAAATGTCACATGTATAATGTATAGCCTCATGCCGCAGGCCTTGGCCCTGTCTCCGCCATTGCACCCATGTGTGAATGCACGGAGACTGTTATCTGTATTTCTTTAAATTTTATCCAGACATAGAACAATTTTAATTATCTCACCCTTTTCTTAATTTAAATACAAACACATCACATAAATTTGGAATTCGTGTCGCTATTCTCATTCTCTAGCCGGTCAATTTTCCGTGGGGAGAACTAATGCATGTTTCCTAATATATCAACGTTCCAACTTTCTAGACTGGAGACTGCCAAAGAAATTATTATTTTCTACCACCAACTTCTTCATATGGTAGAAAATGCCATCTTTTTATAGAATTATGACAGAAACTTTAAAACAGATACAATGGTATTATTTTCATTTTGCATAATGCATTTGTACGTCAAGTCATACAAGTTTGATTGTACACTCGCGGACCATCCAATGAATTCTCTAAATTTAGTTTAAAACCCAAGCATGACATGATTTCTTATTTTGCATCTTTCACCATGTAGTGACCCCTATAAAAGAATCAAACAAATACCATGCTTATTTTGACATAAGCTCACCTACTATTTGACCCACCTAAACTGGCAACCTTCAAATACTCCAGACGATGTTCCATCATGGAAATCCATGTGTTGCCATAGAACAACACAATATCACTCAAGTTGTATTTATCATGCTTACCGTCCTTAACTGGTTCTATATATTATTTCTGAATATGCACCTATTTCACACCACCACCAGATGAACATTCCTCTTCGTTCTTCATTATTTATCTCAGCACACCCTTTGACATGATAAGTTACTTCTTACAATACTTTTCATTGTTTTTTCATGGATTGGCAACACTCATGTTTAGGTGTATCTTTCTCCAAACTATCCGAATTTTGGACTAATGGGATATTCAAATAAATGATTATTGTGATTTGCCCAATTCATTTACTATGCTCTCTTGTGCTCCTCATTGGCTTTACCTGAAATCATTGCCATCGTTTCTGATCAAATCACCTAGCAAAAGCAAATTAAGTTGTTAAGATAGAAATAAAAAAGGAGAAAGTCTTTACTAAAATAGAAATCCAATACAATTCGATCAATACATGCTTGCTCACTTAGCATAATTTGAACCACAAAGGGACATGTCAAAATAATTCAAGTGCATGATGGATGCTAACTTATTTGAATTACTTAATTTGAGGGCTGATATCAATGGACTAATTACTAATTAAACTTGCAAAATATATCACATTAAAAAGTATGTATAATATTTGATTTTACCAAGGAGGCATGGGAATATCTATAATCAATGTGTTTGCTAGCTAGACAATGTCACCGCTTCAACCTAAACTAATGAAAAGGCACCAACCTGGTCCTGGCTAGATTATTTAACAGGTACTATCAACTGAGGCATGATACTAAGGCATTGCCACTGAAAATGAAAATAAAATATTATCATGAGTACTCAAGGCTCAGCACAGATTGAGATGAAAATCGGAGGAGGCACACAGGTGGTGGGTGATGGAGTGGCCCAGTGGAAGAATGGCCACGTCGTCGCCAGAGCAGGAACACGCGAAGGCTCGCATCCCGTTGGGCGGTTCTGGAGAAGGATCTGCCCTCGAGCATCTTCTCGCGGCGGCGGCGAACGGATCCACGATGAGGTCTGCAATGAAGGCGGCGGTGGCTCCTCTCGTACCTCCGCGGCGGCGAAGCTCCGTGATGAGGTCTGTCGGCGGCTCCTCTCGGATGTCAGCGGCGGCAATCTCGTACCTCGGCGGCGGGCGAGTGGATCCATGATCGACCTAGCAAATAGATAGATCGAGGGAAGTCGCGTTGTATACCTAGAATACTTTAATATTCACATAAGAAGTGTCCTTGTAGGCTGGTAGCTGAGTCAATCTTGACCCTTTAATAAACTCAATTATATTCTTCATTTACACCCAGTTTAGTTAGAAGTACTAACAAACAATTCAGTATGCTATCGTCTGATAATATACTGACATTGTAGATACGTAGGCACGTAACGATTGAACTACTTTATTTATTTTTCCACACTACAGAGACAGGTGCTTCTAGAAATTCCAAAGTATACGCCAAAAAAAAAAATTCTTTATGAAAACATTGGACAGCTATGCTGCAAGGTAGCAAGTAATCTCACGGCAATTTCAGAAGCAAAACAATGGAAAAGGATGTGCAAACCTCTTAAGGATTTGAGAAAGCTCATAGCTCCTCAATCAAGTCAATCATTAATTTTACATAGCCCATAGAAATCAGCCGCCTCAACAATCTCCTCCCCATTGGATCTGGTACGAGCAAGGTCCTCGAGGCTGAAATAAACCATCATCCATGTGGGCAACTACAATGACTGAAAAATATCTGGTCATTAATATGGGCAGCAAGAAAAACATGCACAGAACTGGAAGGCTAACTCTAAAACCAAACTTAAAATGGGAGCTAATTATTTATGTGCTCTAAATCCATATAAAAACTAATGATCATTCTCTGTCTGAAAAGAAGTAACTTCCATGAATGGGGGAGGGGGTCTGTACCTGAATGAAATCATTGCGCACAACAGAGCAAAGCTGATATTGTTATAAAAAAGTACTTCTTGATACAAGGACAAAACCAGGAAAGACCATGTGCAAAATAAACTTTCTCATCAATCTAGCTGGGGGCCTGTTCATATGTACAAGAGAAGGATCAACAAAGGAAATAACATATCAAGAAAAGAAAAGAAAAAATATTAGAATGTAAATATGTTTGCTCATCTATTACACCTTCTGCCTTTTTGATAAACATAATTATATTTTAATTTGCTCCGTTGTTTTCTTATTTTGTTACCAAACTGCCATATGTGGTACACGACGAAGCATTTACCTGAAGGCGTTAATATCTTTTTCAGCTTTTTAGTCTTACTGAATACTCATGAAGGAGTCAAGGACTTGTTTGCTACTGTATATTAATAGGAGTAGGTAAAAGGCCAGTGTGGGTAAAAATATTATAAGGACACATACATTAAATTCAATGACAAAATCAAGCTTTCAAATGATGCTTATGTGGTATTGCAACTAACTCCGACATCCAAATGTACTGTAAAATAAAACTATTTAACATCCGCTGTGAGCAAGCACAAGTATTGATCAATTTTACAATTGTTGATTTAGATCCCAAGAGGCTATATTTCTTTATTCAACTGCTATAAATAAACTAAATAAGATGAGAGTGACACTACAGACATAAAACTGAATTTGCAAGATCGACATCCCCTAAGTGCTTCTCTTCTCACCTGCTTCCTTCTGGATGTTTTGAATGTTCAATGGAAAACAAAATTAAAAATACATGGTCAGATAAGTGCAACCTCAGTTTATAAAAGAATGTTATTGAGAGAATTGCATCCCACCAAAAACAAACCTTAATTTTAGACATATAGTTTGATGCCTTACCTACAGTTGTAACCTTCTGAACAAGTATGCCAATCTGCATGTTCGAACAGAATTTTCTATCGGAGAGCAAGTAGAGGTTTATACATCAAAATCTTCTATGAGAAGCAAGCAGAGGTTATACATTATACAGAGGAGACTAATAGAAGTACCAACTCGATATTTCTTGTTGGTCCATACTTCCATTGTCGGCATGAAAATGAAGCACTGCCACCGTTGCCGACTCCTCCAAATGCCCATTGGTGTAGGCATGCTGGAGAAAATACAGTACTGCACGAGTCAAACCGAAGAAGCAAAGAGCGTAGGAAAATAGACAATTGAATACTGAAAGAAAGGTGAAGATAACCACCATATGCATAGTTCATTACATGAGTTAAATTACAATGGTAATATTCCAAGGCCATCTCATAGTCCCTATTTTACAAAGCATGGCTTTGATGAACATACCAATCAGCTACTCTTAACGTTCCACATCACCTAATCTAGCAATGATTGCAGAAAACTTACAATATTATTTAGAGGTGCTAGTTCAAACTATGACGAATTATTTGCATGGCTTATCATCAGCAGTTATGTTTTTACTGCCTTTAGTATTTTAATTAGGCCTCATTCAGAACTGCTGCTGCACATTAAGTATGAGAAGGTAACAGC
Source organism: Triticum aestivum (assembly GCF_018294505.1). NCBI lineage: Eukaryota > Viridiplantae > Streptophyta > Magnoliopsida > Poales > Poaceae > Triticum > Triticum aestivum. The sequence continues at coordinate 507,336,255 of NC_057813.1, forward strand.
AGGCAAAATATCACTCTAGGCACTGGTCAAGTTTCAGTTGAGAATTCACAAATTATATAAGAAGTATATGTGATGATAGATTTGAATCTGAAACGAGATCAGCATATGTATACCTTGTAAGAACATCGTCCGCCAAAGGGGCAAGAGTATCCCTTCTAAAGTCAAAGTACCTACAATCAGTCAATGTGAAATAACATGTGTGGCTGAGACAAATGTTTCATGAATCAACTTCTACTCTGAAGAACATACAAATGAAATTCTCTCTGGAGTACTATTAACCTAATGATCATATAGTGAGATGCAAGCAACCATTAGATTTACTGTTACTGGCCTAAGAATTTCTGTATTTCTGTCTCAAAAAGTAAAAATTCAGTCCTGAATCCGCCCGCCACCCACGCATCTATCACAAACCTCATCCCCTGCTGCTCCTTGATGGTGCAACTCCTCCCCTGCTGCTCCTCGATGCTGCAACTCCTCCCCTACTGCTCCTCGATGGTGCACCTCCACCCACGATGGCACAACCAGCAGCCCTTGCTCCACGACACCGAACCTACCAGTACTGATGGATATGGGTTTCGGTGACCTCCGACCTGAACTGTTGCGGCTCAAAAAATCAACAAAACAAGATTAGCACGTTGGAAAGAAAATCAAAAAAGAAATCACACGCATCAGTACATACAACCAGCATAGTACAAGCAACAAGCGCAGCTAGCAAGGCCAGCAACCGTACGCGCAACACCCGTGCATGGGGCGCACAACATGCGCACCTGCCGAGGAGAAGCAGGGCCGGCGCAGCACGCGCAGCACCTGCGAACGCAGCGAACAACACGCGCACCGGCTGGAGAAAAGCAGGGCCAGCGCCGCCATCCACGCGCCGCGATGCCCCAGCATGGCGCCATGAAGGACGGTTTCCTTCTCCGCCCCAGCACGGCGCCACCGCTGCCCTTGCTTCTCCACCCACACCGCGACGCCCCAGCCGCTCCACCCACTCATTGGCACGCCCGCCTCACTCCGCTCCTCATTGCCTGCAGCACAACTCGGCGGCTAGGGTTAGCTGCAGGAGCGCGCGTAGGGACTTAACGAGAGATGATGGCGGCGCTATTTAATCGAGGGGATGGAGGGCCGACGGCGGGGCCGCTTACTCGAGGGATCGAGAGCTGAGGGCGGCGGCGGCGGGAGGGGATCAAGAGGAACGGTGTTTCATGCGGGGTGCGTGATGGTTTTTTTGTGCGTGCGTGCATGGGATAGTTTTTTATCGCTGGTTAATCATCATAGATTTTTTCTTCGTCGCGATCGATGGTTACGACCTAAAGAGTGAGGGGGCTGCTCGAGGACTTGATTTTTTCGGTGCATGGTGGGTCAGCGTGAGGTGGGAGGAGATGGGAGGAGGTACCAAAATAGGTACCAAAAAACCCGGGTGAGGTGGGACGAAAATAAACCTGGAACGAAGACTACCAACTGAGACATTAGGAGTAGACATATAGTTTGATGCCTTACCTACAGTTGTAACCTTCTGAGCAAGTATGCCAATCTGCATGTTCGAACAGAATTTTCTATCGGAGAGCAAGCAGAGGTTTATACATCAGAATCTTCTATGAGAAGCAAGCAAAGGTTATACATTATACAGAGGAGACTAATAGAAGTACCAACTCGATATTTCTTGCTGGTCCATACTTCCATTGTCGGCAAGAAAATGAAGCACTGCCACCGTTGCCGACTCCTCCAAATGCCCATCGGTGTAGGCATGCTGGAGAAAATACAGTACTGCACGAGTCAAACCGAAGAAGCAAAGAGCGTACGAAAATAGACAATTGAATACTGAAAGAAAGGAGAAGATAACCACCATATGCATAGTTCATTACATGAGTCAAATTACAATGGTTATATTCCAAGGCCATCTCACAGTCCCTATTTTACAAAGCATGGCTTTGATGAACATACCAATCAGCTACTCTTAACGTTCTACATCACCTAAGCTAGCAATGATTGCAGAAAACTTATAATATTATTTAGAGGTGCTAGTTCAAACTATGACGAATTATTTGCATGGCTTATCATCAGCAGTTATGTTTTTACTGCCTTTAGTATTTTAATTAGGCTTCATTCAGAACTGTTGCTGCACATTAAGTATGAGAAGGTAACAGCAGGCAAAATATCACTCTAGGCACTGGTCAAGTTTCAGTTGAGAATTCACACATTATATAAGAAGTATACGGGATGATAGATTTGAATCTGAAACGAGATCAGCATATGTATACCTTGTAAGAACATCGGCCGCCAAAGGGGCAAGAGTATCCCTTCTAAACCCAAAGTACCTACAATCAGTCAACGTGAAATAACATTTGTGGCTGAGACAAATGTTTCATGAATCAACCTCTACTCTGAAGAACATACAAATGAAATTCTCTCTAGAGTACTATTAACCTAACGATCATATCGTGAGATGCATGCAACCATTAGATTTACTGTTACTGGCCTAAGAATTTCTGTATTTCTGTCTCAAAAAGTAAAAATTCAGTCCTGAATCCGCCCGCCACCCATGCATCTATCACAAACCTCATCCCCTGCTACTCCTTGATGGTGCAACTCCTCCCCTACTGCTCCTCGATGCTGCAACTCCTCCCCTACTGCTCCTCGATGGTGCACCTCCACCCACGATGGCGCAACCAGCAGCCCTTGCTCCACGACACCGGACCGACCAGTAGTGATGGATATGGGTTTCGGTGACCTCCGACCTGAACTGATGTGGTTCAAAAAATCAACAAAACAAGATTAGCATGTTGGAATGAAAAACAAAGAAGAAATCACACGCATGAGTACATACAGCCAGCATAGTACAAGCAACAAGCGCAGCTAGCAAGGCCGGCAACCGTACGCGCAGCACCCGCGCATGGGGCGCACAACATGCGCACCTGCCGAGGAAAAGCAGGGCCGGCGCAGCATGCGCAGCACCTGCGGACGTGGTGAACAACACGTGCACCGACCGGAGAGAAGCAGGGCTAGCGCCGCCATCCATGCACTGCGACGCCCCAGCACGGCGCCACGAAGGACGGTTTACTTCTCCGCCCCAGCACGGCGCCACCGCTGCCCTTGCTTCTCCACCCACGCCGCGACGCCCCAGCCGCTCCACCCACTCAGCGACACGCCCGCCTCGCTCCGCTCCTCATTCCCTGCAGCACAACTCGGCGGCTAGGGTTAGCTGCAGGGGTGCACATAGGGACTTAACGAGAGATGACGGCGGCGCCGTTTAATCGAGGGGATGGAGGGCCGACGGCGGCGCCGCTTACTCGAGGGATCGAGAGCTGAGGGCGGCGGCGGCGGGAGGGGATCAAGAGGAACGGTGTTTCATGCGGGGTGTGGGATGGTTTTTTTGTGCGTGCGTACGTGGGATAGTTTTTTATCGCTGGTTAATCGTCGTAGATTTTTTCTTCGTCGCGATCGATGGTTACGACCTGAAGAACGAGGGGGCTGCTGGAGGACTTGATTTTTTCGGCTCGTGGTGGGTCAGCGCAAGGTGGGAGGAGATGGGAGGAGGTACCAAAATAGGTACCAAAAAACCCGGGTGAGGTGGGACGAAAATAAACCTGGAATGGAGACCACCAACTGAGACATTAGGAGTAGACATATAGTTTGATGCCTTACCTACAGTTGTAACCTTAAGAGCAAGTATGCCAATCTGCATGTTCGAACAGAATTTTCTATCGGAGAGCAAGCAGAGGTTTATACATCAGAATCTTCTATGAGAAGCAAGCAGAGGTTATACATTATATAGAGGAGACTAATAGAAGTACCAACTCGATATTTCTTGCTGGTCCATACTTCCATTGTCGGCAAGAAAATGAAGCACTGCCACCGTTGCCGACTCCTCCAAATGCCCATCGGTGTAGGCATGCTGGAGAAAATACAGTACTGCATGAGTCAAACCGAAGAACCAAAGAGCGTACGAAAATAGACAATTGAATACTGAAAGAAAGGAGAAGGTAACCACCATATGCATAGTTCATTACATGAGTCAAATTACAATGGTTATATTCCAAGGCCATCTCACAGTCCCTATTTTACAAAGCATGGCTTTGATGAACATACCAATCAGCTACTCTTAACGTTCTACATCACCTAAGCTAGCAATGATTGCAGAAAACTTATAATATTATTTAGAGGTTCTAGTTCAAACTATGACGAATTATTTGCATGGCTTATCATCAGCAGTTATGTTTTTACTGCCTTTAGTATTTGAATTAGGCTTCATTCAGAACTGCTGCTGCACATTAAGTATGAGAAGGTAACAGCAGGCAAAATATCACTCTAGGCACTGGTCAAGTTTCAGTTGAGAATGCACACATTATATAAGAAGTATATGTGATGATAGATTTGAATCTGAAACGAGATCAGCATATGTATACCTTGTAAGAACATCGGCCGCCAAAGGGGCAAGAGTATCCCTTCTAAACTCAAAGTACCTACAATAAGTCAACGTGAAATAACAAGTGTGGCTGAGACAAATGATTCATGAATATACCTCTACTCTGAAGAACATACAAATGAAATTCTCTCTGAAGTACTATTAACCTAACGATCATATCGTGAGATGCATGCAACTATTAGATTTACTGTTACTGGCCTAAGAATTTCTGTATTTCTGTCTCAAAAAGTAAAAATTCAGTCCTGAATCCGCCCGCCACCCACGCATCTATCACAAACCTAATCCCCTGCTACTCCTTGATGGTGCAACTCCTCCCCTGCTGCTCCTCGATGCTGCAACTCCTCCCCTAGTGCTCCTCGATGGTGCACCTCTACCCACGAGGGCGCAACCAGAAGCCCTTGCTCCACGACACCGGACCAACCAGTAGTGATGGATATGTGTTTCGGTGACCTCTGACCTGAACTGATGTGGCTCAAAAAATCAACAAAACAAGATTAGCACGTTGGAAAGAAAATCAAAGAAGAAATCACACGCGTCAGTACATACAGCCATCATAGTACAAGCAACAAGCACAGCTAGCAAGGCCGACAACTGTACGCGCAACACCCGCGCATGGGGCGCACAACATGCGCACCTGCCGAGGAGAAGCAGGGTCGGCGCAGCACGCACAGCACCTACGGACGCGGCGAACAGCAGGCGCACTAGCCGGAGAAACGCAAGGCCAGTGCCGCCATCCACACGCCGCGACGCCCCAGCACGGCGCCTCGAAGGACGGTTTACTTCTCCGCCCCAGCACGGCACCACCGCTGCCCTTAGTTCTCCACCCATGCCGCGACGCCCCAACCGCTCCACCCACTCAGTGACACGCCCGCCTCGCTCCGCTCCTCATTGCCTGCAGCACAACTTGGCGGCTAGGGTTAGCCGCAGGGGCGCGCGTAAGGACTTAACGAGAGATGACGACGGTGTCGTTTAATCGAGGGAATGGAGGGCCGACGGCGGCTCCGCTTACTTGAGAGATCGAGAGCTGAGGGCGGCGGCGGCGGGAGGGGATCGAGAAGAACGGTGTTTCCTGTGGGGTGCGGGATGGTTTTTTTGTGCGTGCGTGCGTGGGATAGGTTTTGTTTATCGCTGGTTAATCGTCGTAGATTTTTTCTTCCTCGCGATCGATGGTTATGACCTGAAGAGCGAGGGGTCTGCTGGAGGACTAGATTTTTTCGGTTCGTGGTGGGTCAGCGTGAGGTGGGAGATGGGAGGAGGTACCAAAATAGGTACCAAAAAAACTGGGTGAGGTGGGACGAAAATAAACCTAGAATACCTAAGTTCAATAGGTTTACGTCCGCTATCCCGATCATGATTTTCCTACCCTGAGGGGGAAAGTAAAAGGCCCTTCCCCCTTTGGAAGGCTGTGGGCGAGGAGGGGTTCGAACCCCTGACACCGTGGTTCGTAGCCACGTGCTCTAATCCTCTGAGGTACAACTAAGACATTAGGAGTAGACACATATTTTGATGCCTTACCTACAGTTGTAACCTTCTGAGCAAGTATGCCAATCTGCATGTTCGAACGGAATTTTCTATCGGAGAGCAAGCACAGGTTTATACATCAGAATCTTCTATGAGAAGCAAGCAGAGGTTATACATTATACAGAGGAGACTAATAGAAGTACCAACTCGATAGTTCTTGCTGGTCCATACTTCCATTGTCAGCAAGAAAATGAAGCACTGCCACCGTTGCCGACTCCTCCAAATGCCCATCGGTGTAGGCATGCTGGAGAAAATACAGTGCTGCATGAGTCAAACCGAAGAAGCAAAGAGTGTACGAAAATAGACAATTGAATACTGAAAGAAAGGAGAAGGTAACCACCATATGCATAGTTCATTACATGAGTCAAATTACAATGGTTATATTCCAGGGCCATCTCACAGTCCCTATTTTACAAAGCATGGCTTTGATGAACATACCAATCAGCTACTCTTAACGTTCTACATCACCTAAGCTAGCAATGATTGCAGAAAACTTGTAATATTATTTAGAGGTGCTAGTTCAAACTATGACGAATTATTTGCATGGCTTATCATCAGCAGTTATGTTTTTACTGCCTTTAGTATTTTAATTAGGCTTCATTCAGAACTGCTGCTGCACATTAAGTATGAGAAGGTAACAGCAGGCAAAATATCACTCTAGGCACTGGTCAAGTTTCAGTTGAGAATTCACACATTATATAAGAAGTATATGTGATGATAGATTTGAATCTGAAATGAGATCAACATATGTATACCTTGTAAGAACATCGGCCACCAAAGGGGCAAGAGTATCCCTTCTAAACTCAAAGTACCTACAATCAATCAACGTGAAATAACATTTGTGGCTGAGACAAATGTTTCATGAATCAACCTCTACTCTGAAGAACATACAAATGAAATTCTCTCTAGAGTACTATTAACCTAATGATCATATCGTGAGATGCATGCAACCATTAGATTTACTGTTACTGGCCTAAGAATTTCTGTATTTATGTCTCAAAAAGTAAAAATTCAGTCCTGAATCCGCCCGCCACCCATGCATCTATCACAAACCTCATCCCCTGCTACTCCTTGATGGTGCAACTCCTCCCCTGCTGCTCCTCGATGCTGCAACTCCTCCCCTACTGCTCCTCGATGGTGCACCTCCACCCACGATGGCGCAACCAGCAGCCCTTGCTCCACGACACCGGACCGACCAGTAGTGATGGATATGGGTTTCGGTGACCTCCGACCTGAACTGATGTGGTTCAAAAAATCAACAAAACAAGATTAGCACATTGGAAAGAAAAACAAAGAAGAAATCACACGCATGAGTACATACAGCCAGCATAGTACAAGCAACAAGCGCAGCTAGCAAGGCCGGCAACCGTACGCGCAGCACCCGCGCATGGGGCGCACAACATGCGCACCTGCCGAGGAAAAGCAGGGCCGGCGCAGCATGCGCACCACCTGCGGACGTGGTGAACAACACGTGCACCGGCCGGAGAGAAGCAGGGCTAGCGCCGCCATCCATGCACTGCGACGCCCCAGCACGGCGCCACGAAGGATGGTTTACTTCTCCGCCCCAGCACGGCGCCACCGCTGCCCTTGCTTCTCCACCCACGCCGCGACGCCCCAGCAGCTCCACCCACTCAGCGACACGCCCGCCTCGCTCCACTCCTCATTCCCTGCAGCACAACTCGGCGGCTAGGGTTAGCTGCAGGGGTGCACGTAGGGACTTAACGAGAGATGACGGCGGCGCCATTTAATCGAGGGGATGGAGGGCCGACGGCGGCGCCGCTTACTCGAGGGATCGAGAGCTGAGGGCGGCGGCGGCGGGAGGGGATCAAGAGGAACGGTGTTTCATGCGGGGTCCGGGATGGTTTTTTTGTGCGTGCGTGCGTGGGATAGTTTTTTATCGCTGGTTAATCGTCGTAGATTTTTTCTTCGTCGCGATCGATGGTTACGACCTGAAGAACGAGGGGGCTGCTGGAGGACTTGATTTTTTCGGCTCGTGGTGGGTCAGCGCAAGGTGGGAGGAGATGGGAGGAGGTACCAAAATAGGTACCAAAAAACCCGGGTGAGGTGGGACGAAAATAAACCTGGAATGGAGACCACCAACTGAGACATTAGGAGTAGACATATAGTTTGATGCCTTACCTACAGTTGTAACCTTAAGAGCAAGTATGCCAATCTGCATGTTCGAACAGAATTTTCTATCGGAGAGCAAGGAGAGGTTTATACATCAGAATCTTCTATGAGAAGCAAGCAGAGGTTATACATTATACAGAGGAGACTAATAGAAGTACCAACTCGATATTTCTTGCTGGTCCATACTTCCATTGTCGGCAAGAAAATGAAGCACTGCCACCGTTGCCGACTCCTCCAAATGCCCATCGGCGTAGGCATGCTGGAGAAAATACAGTACTGCATGAGTCAAACCGAAGAAGCAAAGAGCGTACGAAAATAGACAATTGAATACTGAAAGAAAGGAGAAGGTAACCACCATATGCATAGTTCATTACATGAGTCAAATTACAATGGTTATATTCCAAGGCCATCTCACAGTCCCTATTTTACAAAGCATGGCTTTGATGAACATACCAATCAGCTACTCTTAACGTTCTACATCACCTAAGCTAGCAATGATTGCAGAAAACTTATAATATTATTTAGAGGTGCTAGTTCAAACTATGACGAATTATTTGCATGGCTTATCATCAGCAGTTATGTTTTTACTGCCTTTAGTATTTGAATTAGGCTTCATTCAGAACTGCTGCTGCACATTAAGTATGAGAAGGTAACAGCAGGCAAAATATCACTCTAGGCACTGGTCAAGTTTCAGTTGAGAATTCACACATTATATAAGAAGTATATGTGATGATAGATTTGAATCTGAAACGAGATCAGCATATGTATACCTTGTAAGAACATCGGCCGCCAAAGGGGCAAGAGTATCCCTTCTAAACTCAAAGTACCTACAATAAGTCAACGTGAAATAACAAGTGTGGCTGAGACAAATGATTCATGAATATACCTCTACTCTGAAGAACATACAAATGAAATTCTCTCTGAAGTACTATTAACCTAACGATCATATCGTGACATGCATGCAACTATTAGATTTACTGTTACTGGCCTAAGAATTTCTGTATTTCTGTCTCAAAAAGTAAAAATTCAGTCCTGAATCCGCCCGCCACCCACGCATCTATCACAAACCTCATCCCCTGCTACTCCTTGATGGTGCAACTCCTCCCCTGCTGCTCCTCGATGCTGCAACTCCTCCCCTAGTGCTCCTCGATGGTGCACCTCTACCCACGACGGCGCAACCAGAAGCCCTTGCTCCACGACACCGGACCAACCAGTAGTGATGGATATGTGTTTCAGTGACCTCTGAACTGAACTGATGTTTCTCAAAAAATCAACAAAACAAGATTAGCACGTTGGAAAGAAAATCAAAGAAGAAATCACACGCATCAGTACATACAGCCATCATAGTACAAGCAACAAGCACAGCTAGCAAGGACGGCAACCGTACGCGCAACACCCGCGCATGGGGCGCACAACATGCGCACCTGCCGAGGAGAAGCAGGGCCGGTGCAGCATGCACAACACCTACGGACGCGGCGAACAGCAGGCGCACCGGCCGGAGAAAAGCAGGGCAAGCGCCGCCATCCACACGCCGCGACGCCCGAGCACGGCGCCACGAAGGACGGTTTACTTCTCCGCCCCAGCACGGCGCCACCGCTGCCCTTAGTTCTCCACCCACGCCGCGATGCCCCAGCCGCTCCACCCACTCAGCGACACGCCCGCCTCGCTCCGCTCCTCATTGCCTGCAGCACAACTTGGCGGCTAGGGTTAGCCGCAGGGGCGCGCGTAGGGACTTAATGAGAGATGACGACGGTGCCGTTTAATCGAGGGGATGGAGGGCCGACGGCGCCTCCGCTTACTTGAGAGATCGAGAGCTGAGGGCGGCGGCGGCTGGAGGGGATCGAGAAGAACGGTGTTTCCTGTGGGGTGCGGGATGGTTTTTTTGTGCGTGCGTGCGTGGGATAGGTTTTGTTTATCGCTGGTTAATCGTCGTAGATTTTTTCTTCCTCGCGATCGATGGTTATGACCTGAAGAGCGAGGGGTCTGCTGGACGACTAGATTTTTTCGGTTCGTGGTGGGTCAGCGTGAGGTGGGAGATGGGAGGAGGTACCAAAATAGGTACCAAAAAAACCGGGTGAGGTGGGACGAAAATAAACCTAGAATACCTAAGTTCAATAGGTTTACGTCCGCTATCCCGATCATGATTTTCCTACCCTCAGGGGGAAAGTAAAAGGCCCTTCCCCCTTTGGAAGGTTGTGGGCGAGGAGGGATTCGAACCCCTGACACCGTGGTTCGTAGCCACGTGCTCTAATCCTCTGAGGCACAACTAAGACATTAGGAGTAGACATATATTTTGATGCCTTACCTATAGTTGTAACCTTCTGAGCAAGTATGCCAATCTGCATGTTCGAACGGAATTTTCTATCGGAGAGCAAGCAGAGGTTTATACATCAGAATCTTCTATGAGAAGCAAGCAGAGGTTATACATTATACAGAGGAGACTAATAGAAGTACCAACTCGATATTTCTTTCTGGTCCATACTTCCATTGTCGGCAAAAAAATGAAGCACTGCCTCTGTTGCCGACTCCTCCAAATGCCCATCGGTGTAGGCATGCTGGAGAAAATACAGTACTGCATGAGTCAAACCGAAGAAGCAAAGAGCGTACGAAAATAGACAATTGAATACTGAAAGAAAGGAGAAGCTAACCACCATATGCATAGTTCATTACATGAGTCAAATTACAATGGTTATATCCCAAGGCCATCTCACAGTCCCTATTTTACAAAGCATGGCTTTGATGAACATACCAATCAGCTACTCTTAATGTTCTATATCACCTAAGCTAGCAATGATTGCAGAAAACTTATAATATTATTTAGAGGTGCTAGTTCAAACTATGACAAATTATTTGCATGGCTTATCATCAGCAGTTATGTTTTTACTGCCTTTAGTATTTTAATTAGGCTTCATTCAGAACTGCTGCTGCACATTAAGTATGAGAAGGTAACAGCAGGCAAAATATCACACTAGGCACTGGTCAAGTTTCAGTTGAGAATTCACACATTATATAAGAAGTATATGTGATGATAGATTTGAATCTGAAATGAGATCAGCATATGTATACCTTGTAAGAACATCGGCCACCAAAGGGGCCAGAGTATCCCTTCTAAACTCAAAGTACCTACAATAAGTCAACGTGAAATAACATGTGTGGCTGAGACAAATGTTTCATGAATCAACCTTTACTCTGAAGAACATAGAAATGAAATTCTCTCTCTCAAGTACTATTAACCTAACGATCATATCGTGAGATGCATGCAACCATTAGATTTACTGTTACTGGCCTAAGAATTTCTGTATTTCTGTCTCAAAAAGTAAAAATTCAGTCCTGAATCCGCCCACCACCCACGCATCTATCACAAACCTCATCCCCTGCTACTCCTTGATATTGCAACTCCTCCCCTGCTGCTCCTCGATGCTGCAACTCCTCCCCTACTGCTCCTCGATGGTGCACCTCCACCCACGACGGTGCAACCAGCAGCCCTTGCTCCACGACACCGGACCGACCAGTAGTGATGGATATGGGTTTCGGTGACCTCCGACCTGAACTGATGCGGCTCAAAAAATCAACAAAACAAGATTAGCACGTTGGAAAGAAAATCAAAGAAGAAATCACACGCATCAGTACATACAGCCAGCATAGTACAAGCAACAAGCGCAGCTAGCAAGGCCGGCAACCATACGCGCATCACCCGCGCATGGGGCGCACAACATGCGCACCTGCCGAGGAGAAGCAGGGCCTGCGCAGCACGTGCAACACCCACGGCCGCGGCGAACAGCACGCGCACCGGCCGGAGAAAAGCTGGGCCAGCGCCGCCATCCACACGCTGCTATGCCCCAGCACGGCGCCACGAAGGACGGTTTCCTTCTCCGCCCCAGCACGGCGCCACCGCTGCCCTTGCTTCTCCACCCACGCCATGACGCCCCAGCTGCTCCACCCACTCAGCGACGCGCCCGCCTCGCTTCGCTCCTCATTGCCTGCAGCACAACTCGGCGGCTAGGGTTAGCCGCAAGGGCGCGCATAGGGACTTAACGAGAGATGACGGCGGCACTGTTTAATCGAGGGGATGGAGGGCCGACGGCGGCGCCGCTTACTCGAGGGATCGAGAGCTGAGGGCGGCGGCGACGGGAGGGGATCGAGAGGAAAGGTGTTTCGTGCGGGGTGCGGGATGGTTTTTTTGTGCGTGCGTGCGTGGGATAGGTTTTTTTTATCGCTGGTTAATCGTCGTAGATTTTTCTTCGTCGCGATCGATGGTTACGACCTGAAGAGCGAGGCGGCTGCTGGAGGACTTGATTCTTTTGGTTCGTGGTGGGTCAGCATGAGGTGGGAGGAGATGAGAGGAGGTACCAAAATAGGTACCAAAAAACCCGGATGAGGTAGGACGAAAATAAACCTGAAACGAAAACTATCAACTGAGACATTAGGAGTAGAGATTAAAGTGGCTAAGCAAGGCTCACTCCCGTGCACTTCAAGCGCTGGACGATGGCTTCTATCGTATGTGATGCGTGTAATTGATTTTTCTCGGTTTCGCGGCCAATTGTTATTGGCTTTTTAGATTTTGGCTGGTCTGGTAAGGTAGCACGTTCTGACTAGCTACTCCCTTCATTCTTAAATATTTTTTAGAGCTTTTAATACGACCTACATATAAATGTATATAGACATATTATATTATAGGTCTATTCATCTTGACCGTATATACGCACATACATTCGCCCCATAAACGCATGCACACATATTTTAAATTATAGATTCACTCATTTTGTTGTGTATGTATGCACATACATTCATCCCTATAAATGCACGTGCATACACCCTACTTTTAGGAGCACTTCCGAGATATTGAGGCGACACATCATCTTGAGATTGACAAAGTCGTCACAGACGTCTTTTAGTCGACGGGAACATCTCCAAATGAACGCACATCCCCGAAAGGTTTGAAATAAATTCAGAAAATGCGAGCACCAGTGTTAAGTCTAGGAATTGAACTCTTCTGGGGATCTTACTGTACTCATAACCATCCAACCATAGATTGGTTCGCATGTATTTGGCGTATTTGGGTTGTGTGTTACAGTCTGGTTTCTCACCACGTCTGCCACAAGTCTAATCGTGGGTATAGTTACCTATTATAACTTATATTATTGGTTTTGACTGATATATGTTTTTCTCACCGCTTAATGAAAAGAGTGGCAAGGTCGCCATAACTTTCGCATCCTACTTATTTTGCTCCCTCTCTCTCTCTCTCTCTCTCTCTCTCTCTCTCTCTCTCTCTCTCTCTCTCTCTCTCTCTCTAACAGCGACAAACATACACAATAGTCTGATGCAGTAGAAGCGTCCATCGGTGCATATCCCTGACATCTCCCGGCAACATGCAGCCACACCTTCACCCAGTGGCCATGGCAGTCAGTTGTGACCTACAAGCTGCACCTTTCTAGACCATGAACTTTAGATGGCGTTGGACGAACTAATAGCCTTGGTGCGTCCACTAGTAGAAAAGGGGGCAATGGTCCAGGTCAGGTCAGCCCATTAGTCCCGGTTCAATCCAGAACTGGGACCAATGGGGGCATTGGACCTGGTTCGTGAGCCCCGGGGGCCGGCCGGGCCACGTGGGCCATTGGTCCAGGTTCGTCTGGACATTTTGGTCCCGGTTGGTGGGACGAACCGGGACCAATGGTCCTCGCTCCTGGCCCACCACTATTGGTCCCGGTTGGAGGCATGAACCGGGACCAAAGGTCGCCCATTAGTCCCGGTTCATACCACCAACCGGGACTAAAGTGTTGGTCCTCGTTGCGGACAGAGTTTAGTCCCACCTCGCCAACCGAAGGGGGCTCACACCGGTTTATAAGCCCCTGCCTCTCTGCCTTGTTGAGCTCCTCTCAAAATGAAAATAGATGCCCTTATATAGGGAATTTGACCTCTAAAGTTAGTAGAAATTTATTATGAATTTAGGTTAAATTTTCTCTATAAGCGCATCTATGCTCATTTTTTAGTAAAGTTAATCACAACTATTTTTTCTTCTATTTATTTCTGAGTAGTTTTTTATATATTTTTTTCTTTTCTACTGTATTTATTTTTTTCTATTTATTTCTAAGTTGTAATAAGTCATTAAAAATAAAAAAGATTTTAGTAAAGTTAATCACAACTGTTTTTTCTTCTATTTATTTCTGAGTAGTTTTTTATATAATTTTTTTTCTTTTCTGCTATATTTATTTTTTTCTATTTTTTCTGTGTGGTAATAAGTCATTAAAAATAAGCATCTATGCTCATTTTTTTAGTAAAGTTAATCACAACTATTTTTTCTTCTATTTATTTCTGAGTAGTTTTTTATATAGTCTTTTTTTCTTTTCTGCTATATTTATTTTTTTCTATTTATTTCTGTGTGGTAATAAGTCATTAAAAATAAGCATCTATGCTCATTTTCTTAGTAAAGTTAATCACAACTATTTTTTCTTCTATTTATTTCTGAGTAGTTTTTTATATAGTTTTTTTCTTTCATGCTATATTTATTTTTTTCTATTTATTTCTATGTGGTAATAAGTCATTAAAAATAAGCATCTATGCTCATTTTTTTAGTAAAGTTAATCACAACTATTTTTTCTTCTATTTATTTTTGAGTAGTTTTTTATATAGTTTTTTTCTTTTCTGCTATATTTATTTTTTTCTATTTTTTTCTATGTGGTAATAAGTCATTAAAAATAAGCATCTATGCTCATTTTTTTAGTAAAGTTAATCACAACTATTTTTTCTTCTATTTATTTCTGAGTAGTTTTTTATATAGTTTTTTTTCTTTTCTGCTATATTTATTTTTTTTCTATTTATTTCTGTGTGGTAATAAGTCATTAAAAATAAGCATCTATGCTCATTTTTTTAGTAAAGTTAATCACAACTATTTTTTCTTCTATTTATTTCTGAGTAGTTTTTTATATAGCTTTTTTTCTTTTGTGCTATATTTATTTTTTTCTATTTATTTCTGTGTGGTAATAAGTCATTAAAAATAAAAAAGAGGCGCAATGCTAGTTAATTCGCTTGAAGCCTTTCAGAATAGTGTAAACTGCACTGCACATAGCTCCGTGCAGTCTACCCTATTCCTTAAGGCTTGAAGCGAACCAACGTGGAGGTGAGCATTGAGCCTCTTCTTCACCGTCTCTGTACTCAGGGCTTATAAAGAGCTGCGAGTGCCTCTCGTTGGCGAGGTGGGACTAAAAAAACAACTGCAGAAAGAATCAACTAAAAAATAGCTGCAGAAAATAAATAAGTAATTAGACGGGTCCATTGGTACCGGTTGGTGGCTCCAACCGGGACCAATGCCCGTCTGTAGTCCCGGTTGGTGGCTCCAACCGGGACCAATGCCCCCCCCCTTTAGTCCCAGGTGGTGGCACCAACCGGGACCAAAGCCCTCTGCTTCCCGCCCTTTGGGCTGCTGAAAAGAGACCTTTGGTCCCGGTTGGTGCCACCAACCGGGGCTAAAGGAGGCATTGGTCCCGGTTGGTTCCACGAACCGGGACCAAAGCCTTTGCTATATAAGTAGCACTTAGGAAAATTTCAAAACCGCATCCCCACTTCGATCTCTCCTCCTCCTCTCCCGATGCCGCGCGCCGTCCCCTGCCGTCACCTCGCCGTCGCCGCCCCGCCCCGACGCCGTCGCCGCCCCGCCCCGACGCCGTCGCCACCCCGCCCTGCCCCGACGCTGTCGCCACCCCGCCCCGTCCTGCCGCCCCGACTTCGCCGCCCAGGCCAGCGCCGCCTCGACGTCGTCGCCGCCCCGCGCCGCACCTCGCCGTCGCCGTGAGCAACTTTTTATGATTTTTGTTATATTTTTTTAGATTTTTTGTAGTTCATAGATTTTTTTTGTTAGATAGATGTGTAGTAATTTAGATATGTAGTTCATAGTATGTTAATTTAGATTGTGTAATTAATTTGTTCATATTGTGTTAGATTTTTTTCTGTTAATAGATTTTTTTGGTGATATTATTGTTGAATATGCATGTTTGGTGATATTATTGTTAATAGATTTTTTGGTGATATTTAGATTGTGTAATTAATTTTGTTCATAGAATTTTAATGATTTTTTGTTCATAGTATTTAGAAAAAGGAAAAAAATAAGAAGAGAAAGTGTTTAATATAATTAGTTAGAAAAATACTTGTTTATTTTTAGTAAGTACTATTTTATTTTATTTATAGTAAGTGCTTCATATATAGTTGAACTAGCTAGTTGATTTAATAAACTAATTTATTTTACTATATATAGAAGTAGTTTGTAGTAAGTGCTACTTTATTTATTTATAGTAAGTGCTAATTTATTTATTTATAGTAAGTGATACTTTGTTTTTAGTAAGTACTACTTTATTTATTTATAGTAAGTGCTTAGTAGTTGAACTAGATAGTTGATTTAATTAATAAAACTACTTTATTTAACTATATATAGAAGTAGTTCCCGCATCGACGTCGGCGATGCCTATCCCGCATCCTCGTCGTCGTCGACTCGGCGGTGGAGGCCTGCTTGATCAGGGCCATGTTCGGGACTGGGCTCCGCCGGGCTGGTATTGGGAGGTGCTACCTTCCGGGGGACGTAGGTTGGTGAGGAGGCAGCCCGTTGTTGACCCGATCCTTGTTTGGTGGCGGTCGCGTGGGCCAGTGACGGTGCTGAGGCTTCCGGACACCGCGGAGGTGGTACGTCACCGTGTCAGCGAGGAGGACGAGCACGTCCGTCGCTACATGGTTGCATTGGAGGGCAGGTTCGACAATACCTGGCAGGTTCTTCAGGGATCTCACTGGAGCTATGATCCTGTGATGGTTCCTTATCTTTGGGTGTCCACCGCCCGCGACGATACCCGTCGGGCGCTACGGTTCTAGTTGTATTAGTGATGCTATATTAGTGATAATATTCGACGATGTACGGACACCAAGAGATGATGTACTTTTGCTTATAATTATTGAATGCATGCTAATTTGAATACTACTTTATTTTATGATTTGGTTTTGCTTATTTATGATTTGGTTTTGCTTATTGAATGCTCATATTGGATAAGTTCTCCTTCATTCCCGTGTGCTAGACAATTTGGTGTAATAATGCACTCGGGAATGAAAGGAGGAGCTACGTACATCACCGATAGTCAACCCGTGATTAATAATAATGATCTAGTTTAATATTTGAATTATGAACATAGGCCGGAAATGTCGTACTCGGACGACGAAAACCGCCCGGGGGAGTGCGACTGGTGCCACGACGACCGAGGTATGTGCGACAGGTTCATTGAGCTGGACGAAGATCGGCGCTTCAGCATTAAGCTCGAGGAGACCTTCGATGTTCATACGGTACGCAACGACGACAATAGTTTTTTTCGTAATTAAGCACGACTTCAACTATTTTAACGTGTATTTTTCATCTTTTCCAATTCGACTAGCTTATCCCATGCTTTGCAAGACGCTATGTCTTGGAGAGGATGGGTTTTGAAGACCATGAAAGTATGGAAACCAAAAAAATTATCCTAAGTACCCATCATGGTGTGGATTTTCAAGTAAAGCTGTACAATGCTCAGAGTGTAACCCATTTTGGTTGCAAAAATTGGGAAGCACTTTGCAAGATGTATGGTTTTGATGAGGGTATGCTTGTCACCATGGATCTTGGTGATCCTACAATCACGCAAGAGAGACCTTCGATTTGCGTCCTTGTGGATACACCTTCAATTCTTCCCCCATGTGAGCTTAACATAGTTATTAAGTAATTTATATTGTTTATTTCAAAAAAGTTGACAACTTATTTCCATTGACAGCTTATTTTCATTCTTCAAAGAATGTGCGGAAGATGGTAGACAGAACCTACTACACCGAAGGCTCCGAATTAACTTATCAGGAGAAAAATCATCTGGTCGCATTTTGTACTGATCTTGAGAATTACAATATCTACAATCAAACTCCTCAACATTATGGTCAATACGTGCCACTAGTGCACGTGTTGAACTACGGTAACTACCATGGAGATACCCTGGTAAGATTTTTTACTATTACGACATCCGTGCATCTTTTTGCACACTTCTAAAACTAGTACATCATTGTTAACTACGAAGTTATTACTATGTTTTTCAACAGATAATCCCGAATGATTGTGTGCCTCATCTGATGTATACGCACGGTAGCCTTCATGTTTTGAACATACAACCAGGACTTCCTACGAATCTGAACTGTCCATACCGTGTTTCTAAAAGAAGTGGAGACATGACAATCAAAGAATGGAAAAAATGTATGGACAGTCGTAAGGAGCTTCTTGGAAGCAAAAAGAAGCGAAGGGCAAGAATTGGAGACAGGATGATCGCCATTCTTCATAATGGAGAGTCAGGGTCTATATTGTTTTATGTTATTTTACCTTAAGGGTGTTTAGGTCATGTCCTACCTGATACTGATGATCATGTGCTAAGAACAATTATGTAGGGTTGGGTTCGATGACTATGAGGATGATGATCGTATGACTTATTATTAATAATGAGTAGAAGTTGTATGATGATGCATGATTAGTAGGACTTGTTATTATATATGATGATGTATGATGTGAGCATGCATGAGTTATTATATCAGCGGGTGAAATAAACATATATAGCAGCAGCGTTGGTAAACCAAGGACGAAGATATAAGAGAGGACATTTCTCTCTATTAGCTAGCTAATAACAACCTAAAAATAACGCCCAAAACCCCTAAAGCAGCCACTTTTCTAAAAAAACATGGAATTTTGGTCCCGGTTGGTGCCACCAACCGGGACCAAAGGCCCCCTGACTGGGCTCGGCGCACAGGGACACGTGGAGGCACATTGGTCCCGGTTCGTGTTTGAACCAGGACTAATGGGTGGAGGTATTAGTAACGACCCATTAGTCCTGGTTCATGCACCGGGACTAAAGGCCCTTATGAACCGGGACTATTAGGTGTTTTTCTACTAGTGGTCCTAGTCTTTCTTCTCTGCGTTCTACCACATCGCACTCGGTTGGCCGGGCTCCGTCCTCCCCTCGAACAAATCTTCACCTAAGCAAACTGCAAACTCTTTCGCCCGTTGGCCAAGAGTTGCAGCTCACCACATCACCCTTAGTTGGTGGACATCGTTTATGTCAGCGGCTTGATATTGAGGTGGGAGGCCACGCCATTAGCATTCGTGAATGAAACACCATGGCTGAGGTTGTTGGCGCGCGATATCATAGGCCGTGGAAGGAAGCACCACACCGTTCAGGACTCCTTTGATTCAAAGGAATTTTTATAGGATTTCCGGAGGATTGAAATCCTTAGAATTTTTTCCTATGTTAGTCATTTGATTCATAGGATTGAAAATTCCTATGAAATCTTTTGTACTACATTTCATAGGAAATCTAACATCCATTTCAACCTATTTTTACAATTTCTTTGTTTTTGATGTGCCATCAAACACTCATTACTAACCTTATACGATTTAAGTGGGCATGCCACTCCAACCCTATATTTTTCCTATTCCTACGTTTTTAAAATTCTATGAATCAAAGAGGCCCTCAGTGTTATTCGGCTAGGTACATCATTTATTCTTTGAGGTCCTGGTGTCGTCAGTGGCGGAGCCAGGATTTTTGACATGGGTATGCTCAGTCATACTTTTCACTGCACAATAATGTACTACCTCCATATCAAAATATAAGACGTTTTGGTAGGCTGATTATAGCCTACCAAAATGACTTATATTTTGGTACGGAGATGGTATGGCATAAAAAGTTCATAATAATAACAACAAAACTATAAATTATTCTTTGGCTTTCAACGTCGATAGATGGGGAAATATTAAAAATCAACCTGTTTCTCTTGCACTCCTGCACAAGTTTTATAGCGAGCCAATGCAAACCACACTTAAAATTGACTGGATGTTACACTAGATTAATCAAAAAAAATTAGAGAATGAAGATAATCCTCTATTCTTTACTAAAAATTCGAAGAAACATACATTAATAAACACTCACAAGAAACTATCAGACGATGGCCGAATTGCGCTCAACCTCGTCACCGACTTGTCTACTACTCCCTTCGTTTCTAAATATTTGTCTTTCTAGAGATTTCAATAAATGACTACATACGGAGCAAAATGAGTGAATCTACACTCTAAAATATGTCTACATACATCTGTATGTGTTGTCCATTTGAAATCTCTAAAAAGACAAATATTTCGAAATGGAGGGAGTAGATGGCAGATTCGCCGAGTGTGTACTGGGAAGGACGACATGGGCAGGCTAAGCAGATCGATCAGCGAGAGGCGGCGATCCGCGAGGGTCAAAAGATGATGACGGCATGCGGCGCGGCGTTGCCCAAGTTACACGATGCGGCAGTTGAATCAGCGGAATCACAGCCTTGAGGCGCTTGCTTTTTTTTAGCGATCAAGGCGATGGCTCGGTGTCCTGGACATCGATCAATCCGCCAGCGTTGAGCCTCGAGGATAAGGCCGAGTAGCAGAGTGCCAGCCCAACATAGGCCCTATTTGGATAAGGGGGTTAGACTTAGTATTGGTTAGTTAAGGCAGAAATAACCCTAAATTATCCAAACGGGTGGGTTAGAGTAGAGTTATTTGCATTTAACCCAGCAAAAAAAGCCAACCCGGTGGGGAGCTGCTTATTGGGGTTAGATGCGGTGGGTCCCAGTAAAAAAATCATCACTCCCCGCATCTGGATCGCATCGCTCCCCGCATCCCTTCTCGCTCCCCGCATCGCATCTCGCTCCCCGTCGCCGCCGTTCGCTCCCCGCCGTCTGCCCCCGTCCTCCGCCCTTCGGCCCCGCCCTCCGCCCCCGTCCTCCACCCTCCGCCCTCCGCCCTCCGGCCCCATTCTCCGCCCTCTTCCCTCTGCCCTCATCCTCCGCCCCTCCGCCCCCTGCCTCTGCCCCTCCGCTCCTCCCGTTCCCGTCCAACAGCGGCGCCCCCAGGCGCGCACTCCGGCGGCCGCCGCACCGGTCGCCCAACCTGCCATGGATGGCGACGGCCTCGAAGGGTGGGGTTCACAGCCCTCTACAAGCTGCCCAGTTCCGCACGCCGATCTCGACCTCAACTCGCAAGCTTCGCCGTCGGAAGGGTTCCCAGGGGCTTGGGTTGTATGGAGCTTTCCTCTAGAGCAACGACGAGCAGCTCCTCCCTGGGCGCGGCAGGGGCTCCGGGCTCCCTCACTATCGCCCACCACGTGCTGGAGCAGGAGATGGATGGGCGAATCCGTCGCCATCCTTCGTTTGGCAACTGAACTTTGGCGGCTCCTCGACAGCGGCAGCCGATCGCGGAGGAGGAAATGATGGCATGTTCCTCAGCGGGTCGTCCATGGGGGCAGGCGGCGGCTCCTCATCAGTGGGTGCCGGGCGCGGAGCAGGCGGCGTCGTTTGGCAGCGAGCCAACTCAGCCGCCGCGGCACCCGGCCGCCGTAACCAGCGCACCGGCACGACGAGCCATGGCAGTGGTGGCGGCTATCGCATACCGCCTCCCCGGGCGCCGCGGAGTGCCCTCCGTGGGCAAGTATCCGGCTCCGGCACTCCCTTTGACAATGGTGATGAAGAATTGGAGGACGATGTGGAGGAGTTAGCGAGCTCCAGAGGTCCCCTGGTGAGCCAAAGCAATCGAGCCCACTGGAATGATGCTAATAGTGCTTGCTTGTTAGAATTGTGCATTCAGCAACGTGAAGCAGGAACGTATAATGGTACAGTGATGAGTGGTGAAGGGTACCAAGCCATTATCGACGGCTTACTTGCTAGAAGGGGGTTGGTATATAGCCGTTTGCAGGTGAAGAACCATATAGTCGTACTCAAAAACACTTACACTTTCTGGCGATACATGCAAGTGCATATAGGGTTGGGGAGGAAACCAGATGGAACCATTGATGTCGACTCTGAGTTCTGGATAACACACACAGAGGTAGACTTTTCACTAAAGCTAGTTACTTGAATTTTGAAGTGTGCTCTCATATCTTAAATAGTTTCTTTCGCAAAAATAATAAATATCATAACTAGTTTATTTGTTCACTATCCTGCAGAAGAAACCATACCTACGGAAGTTGCAGTGGGGTCCTCCAGCAAATGAGGAGTTGCTTGATCAATTGTTCAGAGGTTACACTGTGGATGGAAGCACAGCCTTTGTGCCTGGAGATGATTACGGTCAGAATCAAGGGCAAGATTTAGGTGCAGGAGAGGAAGAGGAGGAGTTTCAAGGAACACCTACAAGCAACCAGAGGAGCCAGAGATGCAAGAGGTCAACAAGCACTTCGAGCACTTTGACCAGTCCATTGAAGAAGAGCAAGAGCCCAATGGTGAAGATTGTGAAGGACATAGCTAGTACCCTCAAGGAGTCTGTCGCAGCTTGTTGAACATGCCAAAATTTCCAGAGGACAAGCAAACTAGAATTATTGTTGCTTGTATGGCTCTTCATAAATTTCATTCGAGAGAGAAGAATTCCAGATAGGGAATTTGATGCATGTGATGCAGATGAAAACTATAATCCAATGCCTAGTTCTGTTGCATCTGCATGGCCAGAAGACGAACCTCTTGTTGAAGATACCAACATGAATGACTTCCGCGAAGAGTTAGCTCATGCTCTGTTTCATGGAATGTGATTTTTTTAAGCTTGATTGAGGACTTGTACGTTTAAGTGAGACGTCTCATTTGTATGGACAAAATAAAATCTTGAGTACTTATTCCTAAGTATCAGTTTTCGGTTTTCGGTTTTCAGTTATTCCTGTATTTTCAGCATTCATTTTAAATTTGTTAGACTTGATATGTGTTTATAATTCCTGTAGTTTAAATTAGTTATCTGGTGAGTCTCTGTTCTTAGTTTTTCAGTCATCTTTTTGCTAACAAATAGCTTTTTCTCTGCCACATTAGTTATCTGGGGTTTGGTTGTCTGAGGACTTTGAAAGCTCAGTGATAACTTAGTTTTGAATATGTTCAATTTATCACTATAGTTCCGTTTCAAAAAAAATATCACTATAGTCTAGTTCACTGCCATGGTCAGTTATTCATTTATCACTTCAGTCTAGTTCTTGTTATGGTTAATTTTTCATTCATCACTCATTTTTCTTGTAGATGCTCTAACATGACAGAACAGAGTTCCATTTTTCTTGTACACACTGAAGACCGTGCTTCTTATATGCTTTTTCGGCAAACACACACACACACACACACACACACACACACACTTGTACGTATGCTGAAGGTTCTGCCGTATGAGACAGATGGGATGCAGATTCAGTAAGCTAACTGGCTTCATGCTCTTGCAACTTGTAAGGAATTATTTAAGTGCTATACATGAAAGTGCAGTTCGCATCGTATGCACTTGGATCTTAATATAGTATGGCCTGGACGTATGTGTTTGTACTCCTGGGACTTATTTATAAACTTGCTCAGTTGGTATGATATTGGTCAAACGACTAGAACGACACACTGAACTTTGGTTTGTGTATGAATTCAGTTTTTCCTATTGCAGATACAAACTTAGTCCTTTTAGCTGATAGAATTATATCAACTGTACTTTTTTCTTAGATTTCTTTTTTCTCATTTAGTCATTACTTGTTGCATTCATTTCCTTTTTTAGTCTATCGGTTTTTACAGGTTGAATAATCTCAGTGAGGGAGTTTTGGTCTGTTTTGTACTGGATGGACTACTAGTGCCAAAGTTGAAGATTTGCATGGTTGCGCTACCTCCCAACCAGGTTGATCTAGCGCTTGAGGCTGCTGTGTGGGTAGGAAAAACGACCTAAACCAAATTGAAAAACAGATGGCTGGAAACTAGGCACTCCCTAGTTTTTTACTGTGAGCAATCTCTGTTTATTTGCATGTGTGTTGCTCCTCCGTCCACTGATTCTTTTTGCACAAGATAGTCGTCTCTCATGCAATGCGAATTATTCAGTACAGGTTATTTACATGATTTTTGGATTGAATCCGTCCGGAGTCTACGTTAATAACTGGTTATATACTAACTTTGTGCCGTGCTACGATGATTTTTTAATGGAAGGATCAGATACCCAAATTTGAGATACACCGTTGCAAACTGACCATAATGTTTTGTATGGACAAAATAAAATTTATCATGTTTTTGATGCTTGATTTGTAAAGATAATTTGTTTATGTCATTTCTGAGCGGGAGGAGGCCACACAAGAGCCGACCACAACAAATCCGGTTGAAAAGATGGCCAAATGATTGAGAAAGTGCATTTATTGTCAATCTAACCCTCTCATCCAAACACCACCAAAGTTAGAGTTAGTTTAGGGTTAGACACAAGTTAGAAACTAACTCTAACCTCTAACTAAGTTAGAGTATCCAAACAGGGCCATAGGCCTAAGTGGCGCTCAATCTTTCTTTTCATCATTTCTACGTACAAACTAGACTGCCATACGATCTATAAAGGCACACAGGAGCTTATATACTGAAACTTTTCTGCAAAAAACATTGGGTATGCATTGCATACCCTTGCATTAGCCTAGCTCCGCCCCTGTGTCGTTCTTCTGATGCCACTCCCTTAGCTAGCGTCACGGCGCGGGCCAACATAAGCAGCGGTCCCTTCATCCATGGTAACTTATTAGCAGTGGAGGGAGAGAGGTTAGTTGTGGGCCTAACTGGGCTCAAAGCCCGCCACTCATAGCCATTTTTGTGCCCGCCACTACTAACGCGTTTTACAACAGTGATTACAAGCATGAGCCTTGCAATGAGGTCCAGTGTTGTGCTCGACTGCTTTTGCAACATGAGTTGTGTTGCGAACCTTCTCCCTCAACTGTGCCCCACGTGGGACCAGCACCACCACTCTTTCGTTCTTATTTCAAATGAAGAGATCACAACCACATCTTTTTCTCCGAGCCTCGTCTTCTATATTTAGGTCGCTCCCATGGATGTGCGTTCCCCAAGCACATATCCAAGTTATTTGTCGCACATGAGAAAAAGAGAGCCTCATGAAACGCTTCATGAAATTCATACGAAAAAACTAGATGGGGTTATTTTCAAAGTGGATTTAGAGAAGGCCTATGATAAAGTCAAATGGCCGTTCCTCCAGCAAGCTCTTCGAATGAAGGGATTTGATGAGCGCTGGAGACATCAAGTGGAAATGTACACGCAAAAAGGCAGTGTTGGCATTAAAGTTAATGATGACATAGGCCACTATTTCCGAACGCACAAGGGTCTGAGACAGGGTGATCCTATGTCGCCTATTCTGTTCAATATTGTGGTTGATATGTTAGCGATCCTGATTGGGAGGGCCAAAGAGGCCGGTCAGGTGGAGGGAGTGGTGCCTCATCTGGTTGATGGTGGTTTGTCCATCCTGCAATACGCTGATGATACAATCATTTTTATGGAACATGATTTGGCCAAAGCGAGGAACATGAAGCTAGTTTTATGCCTTTTTGAACAATTGTCTGGGCTGAAGATTAATTTCCATAAAAGCGAGTTGTTCTATTTTGGTAGAGCCAAAGACGAACAGGAAGCTTATACACAATTGTTCGGGTGTGAGAGTGGGTCTCTTCCTTTCACTTATCTTGGTATTCCAATACACCATCGTAAGTTAACGAATGCTGAGTGGAAGTGCATCGAGGATAGATTTGAGAAAAAACTAAGCTGTTGGAAAGGAAAACTCATGTCTTATGGAGGCCGGTTGATTCTGATTAACTCGGTGCTCACGAGTTTACCTATGTTTCTGCTATCTTTCTTCGAAGTACCAGTTGGGGTGAGGAAAAGACTAGATTTTTATCGTTCTCGCTTCTTCTGGCAGAGTGATGAGTCTAAGAGGAAGTACAGATTGGCAAAATGGGATATTATTTGCAGACCAAAGGACCAAGGAGGACTTGGTATTGAAAATCTTGAAGTCAAAAATAAATGCCTCCTGAGTAAGTGGCTGTTTAAGTTGTCTTCTGAGACAGAGGCAACTTGGGCGCAGATTTTACGTAGTAAATATCTGTACTCAAAGACTTTATCCCAAGTCACTATGAGACCTACAGATTCGCCGTTCTGGAAAGGGCTCATGAGGGTTAAAGTCGCTTTCTTCAACAGAACGAAATGTTTTGTTGGTAATGGAGATGACACGCGATTCTGGGAGGATACGTGGCTGGGTGACACGCCTTTGGCTTCACAATATCCAACACTATATCGTATTGTTCAGCGTAGGGATGCTCTTGTTGCCACAGTAATGCAGTCTATTCCCCTCAACATACAGTTTAGGAGAGTGCTTGTTGGACCTAGATGGGAAGCATGGCTTCACTTGGTCCGTAGGCTGATGGAGGTGCAGCTAAATCCTCAGCCCGACCAGTTGTATTGGAAACTAACTAAAACTGGGGTGTTCACGGTCAAGTCGATGTATATTGATATTATTAATTCATCCGTGATACCTACGTCCAAGGAAGTCTGGAACGTTAAGGTTCCTTTGAAGATTAAAGTGTTTATGTGGTTTGTGCATAAACAAGTTATTCTTACAAAGGACAATCTAGTTAAGCGCAACTGGACAGGATCTACTAGGTGTAGCTTCTGTGATCGGGATGAGACTATCAAGCATTTATTTTTGGATTGCCCGTTGGCACAAGGGTTGTGGCGCACCGTGCAAATTGCCTTTAATATTACTCCACCGAGATCGGTAAACACGTTATTTGGGGCGTGGCTGCTTGGGATGGAGCCCGAAATAGCCAGACACATTCGTGTAGGAGTATGTGCGTTATTATGGGCAATTTGGAATTGCAGGAACGATTTGGTTTTTAACAGGACAACAAATACTCATTTTTTGCAGGTGTTGTTCCGGGCTACGGCGCTGATCCGTACTTGGTCCTTACTCACTCCGACGGAGGCCAGGGAGCGTTTGGTTACTGGATCTGTCCGGTGGGAGACGGTAGCGCGGGATATCTTCAACCGGTTTGAATGACGATCATGTAATAGGATAGGCATCTAGTTTACCTACCTGATATTATGCCAAGCCGGTTTGTGGCTTATCTCATTTCTGCCTTACAGTCGATGCTCTATGTGAGCTATAGGCTGCCTTTTTTTTCCTTTGTTTGTAAGACTCCTGTTCAGAACCCCTTTTATTTGGTTAATAAGAGAGGCCGTATGCATCGATCTGATGCAGAGGCCGGGGAATACCCCCTTTTCTAAAAAATGAGAAAAAGAGAGCGCCCGTGGCTAGATCTGGCCGGTGCAAAGACGGTTGCCTGCTTCGAGCTCGGGTAAAAGCGAAGCTGCGACAATGGATACCGGCCTGCTGTGACCCCGAGGAGGCGAGGTTGTGACCATGGTCGAATCTCATTGTTGCAAAGCTGACAGGACTGCTGCAAGTCCGAGGAAGCTCCCACTTCGTCGATGATGTTGTGATAATAACGTGTGATGTTGCGTGGCTATGATGATCGTTGTGTTGCATCGACTGTGGTGGTTCTACGGCAGCCGCCGCGCTCCTGCAATGGTGGCCCGTGACATCAGCTTTCACAGCGGACAGCGACGCTGCGCTCGGCGCTGCTCTATGCTGGACCAGGCAGCAGCAAGGGGTTGTTTGTTGTAGTCGCAGCACAAGCCAAGCTGCAAACAGTAGAAAATATTTTTGAACGAGCATAACACGACTGATGTTACAAACTGCCGAGTGCAACACTTCCCATGTTGCAAATGGTTGGGCATTGTGGAGCGGCGAACCTTGCAAAGAACGGATGATTGTCGCGCACGTCATTGAACATTGGTGAAAGCGGCCGGGCACTGTCGAGCGGCTGGCGCTGCAAAGACCCGACCGACGCGTAGCACCATCGTTAGGAGTTTGGGACATTATGAACGTGGTCCGCGTGAGAAGAATTTGACATGTTTGGTTGTCCGTATACACTGAGCGCACATGGGTGGAACCCTTGCACGAGAGAAGGCTGAAGGGATGCGAGCTGTGACCCTCTTCCTAATCTATTTTCTTCCTTTCCCCCTCTAATCTACAAAACGGTGCTTTAGTTCGAGATAAGCTCTGCATGAAAAAGATGCACATCGATGCTACGATTTCATTCAGGCGATCGGCTCGTAGTTCCATCGACCATAAATGCTCAATTTTGTGATCACGTTTTGTCAAATTCGTTGTGTACGATCGACCGTTTGAATTTTCCTTTGACTAGTAGCCTAATCTCGCAGTTCCTAACGACAATCGTGTTGTAAGTTTTTTGTTTCGATGATTGTTCATCTCGGGCTTCTCTCCTCGATCCGCCATGACGAATCGGTCCTCTACTTCAGAGCCCTGCTATTCGTCCCTCTCGAGGGCGGCGCCGTTCCTTTTGACCTTCTTGCTCACGTCCTACTACATTGGAGTCATTTTCGGCATCATTTATCTTGGCCTTCTCTCTCTCCTCCTACTGCACTAACATTGCCATGGTGCGCACACTGCCTTTCTCCTCCTCTGCCATCTATCTCCATGCGGACTTTCTCCGCGGCGATGAAGCTAGCAACTAGTTCGCCGTGTCGCCAACGGGGTCGCTTGCGCCTGACTCCGTGCTCGTCGTGTCGAACGAGGAGCCATGACCTCCGTCCTCCACAGTCGCCATGGTCCGACACACACTGCATTTCTCCTCCCCGTTCCTCTGCCTCAGTGCTCCTCCGAGCGGACTTTCTCTGCAGCGGAGACGGTAGCAACTAGTTCGCCGCGGCATCACCAAGAACGCTCGCCCGAGACTCCATGCTCATCGTGTCGGACGCAGCGCCGCGGTCACGATTGACCGCAATCGGGAGGCACGGTGTGTGTGTTAAGTGTAAGTGTTAGCTCTTAATCATATCCCACGTATACAACCAAACACCGTATAGTTGCGTGAGCCGAGCCAATGCACGCAACCAAACACCATGCCAAAATTGCTTTCCTAATGCGAGAGACCTAAATGCATGCAACCAAACAATATACGACTACCAAACACAATGCGCGTTTTCCTTCAATCAGCCTCGGTTGAGTCAGGGTGAACTAGCCAGGCCAGGCTCCTACGACTACCAAACACGTCCTTTGTTTCCTCGCGATGCAATGCAACCAGCCCAATCGTCGTATTTGTCCTCCCGTGCGGATCATACCTTGCCTTTTGTGGTGCAATCAGGCACCTCCACATGCATGGTTGCACCCGTAGCGGCGCTGGCCTGCATTATAATCGTGGCATGCAATTAATTCTCACACGCATCCAATTTTAGCTCATGTGCAAACAAAGTCCAATGGAACAAGCTGGCACATGAACTTGATCACACTTTATTAGCTTGCTTGGCCTTGCTCTCTGTCGTTCTCTTCAACAAAGACAGCCCCTCCTTTCCTCGACCTTCGGCACAACCTACCCAACTAGTCGAACAGGAAAAATCCAAAATTCCAATTACCACTAAATAAACAGTAGCTTAAAGTATAATTAAATCCCTAATGTAGCTACGATTCAAAAGGAGGAACAAAGGAGTGTAGGAATAACTAGAACCAGAGTTTCTATGCCAAATTGGAGTAGTGAATTCATCGCTGGAACCTTTGTAAGCAGGAGTGGTATCCATACTTCTGAGCAGCTCCCGGAGGGTGCGCATCTCCGGGCCAACCAGCCATTACTCCCGGCGATTGATTGTCTTGATCACGGGCTTCGGTTGTTCGGAACTTCGAATCGAATAATTTGGGTCAAATTGGGCAGCTAGCCCGAGAAAGCCACAGTACCACACGTTACCCTTCCATCTCCATTTGGATTTTATGCTGGCTCTCCCATTTCCAGCAGATTCCTTTCAATCTTCCGTTCCGCATTAATGCAAATGCCACCACTGCATACATTTTTTTTGGTTGTGAAATCACCACTGCATACTTAACATTCTATCATGCATCTCTGAACTATACTTAAATCTCGTGATCACGGGCTAACGTCTTGTAGTTTCATGTGACCTTCATGAAATCCTTGGACCACTCAACTTGAATATAGTTTGGCACTCTGGCCGGTTAGTGGTAACAAATCTACCGCACATCTATAGAAATTTATGAGCTACTAGTAGATTAGTTGTATAGTAAATCGGGTCTATGGACCAAACCTCATTAATACCGATCTTGACACAGATCTAGTGCGACTGAATATGTTGACATCCCATAACTCTAGGGAAGTGATACTCTAGGGAAGTGAGTGTCAGTACGTGTATGTGCTGCATTGTCGAGTTGCCAAATCCGAGAGCACTGGCTCATCAAATTATTTGTGATATTTGTGTGCATTATAGTGTCGCTTAAGGGTTTGCCGGACCGGTTGTGCCACTTAGCTTGCTGGGCGAGTCGGGTACCCGGCTTTAGATGTTAGACTTTGTTGAGATGTCTGTTTGATATTAGGTTCGGACACTTGGCACCCCTTCATCAAGGAGACAGGAGTAGCGACGGGTGTTGCCAGGATGGAGGCTTTAGGCTTACTGATGTATTACTTTGTAAGATCATTGTGAATAATTAATAAAATGGTTGCATGCATCGCCCAGATGCAGAGGCGGGGGTATATCCTCCTTTTCAAAAGAAAAAAAACATAGTGATGCAGAGGCGGGGTTATACGTTTAAAAAAATCCTTTTCAAATGATTTGCTTTTGCTCTCCAATCAATTATTTGCATGCCTAAGGGTATCTCTAGCAAATCACCTACTTTAAAAGTTCAAAAGCTTCCCCTTATCCCACTTCTCTATTTTTCTGAAGAAATTAAATGTTTGCTCATCTTGCATATCACATATTACTTAATCTCTCAAAATAAATTAAAAACTAATTTTGCACACAAACTCGTCTCATACACGAGTTAAGACTAGTTCCTGGCATAATTAAACATCAGCACCACATTAGCATTATTACATAGCATAATTAAGAAGTTCAAGGCTGCATATTAAGACCAAATGGACATCGAACTAGTCAGGGCCGGTCCTGAGATTTCTGGGGCCCGGAGCAAAACCACCTGAGGCCCATTAATATAAAACCACAATATCCAGAGAACATTCGTTGGAAGGGGTGGCATTTGCGAACGTTTTCCCTGGCAGTTTTAGTTATAAGGAGATCAAATTTTCTTGAGAAGAGCATGCCAGTTTTCTACATAGAAGGCAATTTGTTTTTCCAGAAAATGACTACTTGATCATGATTCAAGGGATGTGTGACCGCTCGCTGGGACATCCCTCCCAGGAATTTTCACCCGTTAACATTTCCCATAATATATGCATCAAAATAATAAATAATATATGCACATACAAGCTGATAAGAATAAACAGTTAAAGTGTGGAGAAAAGCAATATTAAGAATCAAAAAAAGTACTCCTCTTAGCTAGTGACTTGCATCTCGCCTCTCGATGATGACGTGGGGGCAAGCGATGGAGCATCTCCATTGTTGGTGGGTGTCACACAATGGCATAGAAAAAAACAATGCATTACACACGAGACGACACACATGATCGAGATCAAACGAAGCATCATAGGGGGCAATGTTAGCATGGTGTGTTGTGTTGTTCACCACCACTTTTAGTTCCGCAGTGGTTACTAATTTAGGTTACATCAAGTAGTGGCGGAGAACAAGGAAAAATATTAGTGTGGAAGAGTTGATATTATGCATAAATACCATAGTTTTATATAGCCGGCCGCTATAGCCCGCTATAGCCTTTTGAGCAGAGTGCCGCTAAATAATCGCCTTCACAAATAGCCCGCTATAGCTCTGCTATAACTGATTTGGAGTCCCGCCGCTATTTTCCATAGCCCGCTATTTAAAACATTAATAAAAATAAGATGGTAAACTAAATAATTCATTCACTAATAAAGTGTGTAACTGCTTAATAAAATCAATAATTGTACCGAACATGCTAGAAGAAAACAAGGAACTTATCTTTAGGTGTAGCAAGATGAAAGCAAAGAGACCACAGAAAGGACTCTGGTAGTTAGTGTGTTTTTTAAATCACACCTTAGTGTTTTTTTTTACCACAGTTGTATCATGGTATTTTTCGTGAGGAGAACTGTACCATAGTGTTGTGTAGCAACTCTAGCACTATGTTTTCTTCTTGACAGATGAATGTGCTTGCCAACTGGCAGTTTTTCTAATTAAAAGTAAATTATCCTTACACGTCATGGACCAACGGTCAGCACCCATGGCGCCGCCGCCTTCGTAAGTTACAGGAAAAAAAAGGATCGAGTAGTAGCAGACGCCATAGCTTCTTGCTGGCTCCTCCATCACTAGAAGATAGCACCTCCACCACTAGAAGATAGCACTTCCTGGGACCCCTTCCGTTCGGGGGCCCGGGGCAGCCGCCCCGCTCGCACAACACTACGGTACAGTTCTCGTCATGAAAAATACCACAGTACAATTGTGGTAAAAAACACTAATGTATGATTTAAAAAACACACTAACTATCAGAGTCCTTTCTGTGGTCTCTTTGCTTTCATCTTGCCACACCCAAAGATAATTTCCTTGTTTTCCTCTAGCATGTTCGGTACATTTATTGATTTCATTAAGTAGTTACACACTTTATTAGTGAATGGATTATTTAGTTTACTATCTTATTTTTATCAATGTTTTAAATAGCGGCGTAGTGGCGGGCCTCCAAATCAGCTATAGCGAGCTATTTGTGAAGGCGACCATTTAGTGGCACCCTGCTGAAAAGGCTATAGCGGAGCTATAGCCGGCTATTTAAACTATGATTTTAATGCATAATATCAACTCTTTCACACTAATATTTTTTCTTGTTCTCCGCCACTACTTGATCTAACCCAAATTAGTAACCACTGCGGAACTAAAAGTGGTGGTGAACAACACAATGCACCATGCTAACATTGCCCCCCCCCCCCCCCCTATGATGCTTCGTTTGATCTCGATCAAGTGTGTCGTCTCGTGTGTAATGCATTGTTTTTTCTATGCCGTTGTGTCACACCCACCAACAATGGAGACGCTCCATCGCTTGCCCCCACGTCATCATCCAGAGGCGAGATGCAAGTCACTAGCTAAGAGGATTACTTTTTTTGTTTCTTAATATTGCTTTTCTCCACACTTTAACTGTTTATTCTTATCAGCTTATATGTGCATATATTATTTATTATTTTGATGCATATATTATGGGAAATGTTAACTGGCGAAAATTCATGGGAGGGATGTCCTAGCGAGCGGGCACACATCCCTTGAATCATGATCAAGCAGTCATTTTATGGAAAGAAAATTGTCTTCTATGTCAAAACATGGCAAGCTCTTGTGAAGAAAATGGCATCTCCTTATAACGAAAACTCGAGGGAAAACGTTCGCAAATGCCACTCCTTCCAACGAATGTTCTTTGGATATTGTGGTTTTAAATTAAGGGGCCTCAAGTAGTTTTGCCGCGGGCCCCGCAATCTCAGGGCCGGCCCTGTTTAGAGGAAGGTTAGAGCATCTACAACACGGTGCCCTAAATCCGGTTCAAATGCTTGGACAAATGACCCAACAGTTACCGGTTACAAAAACCGATCCAGACGGACTCCTCAAACGTGTCTCAAACGCCCGACCAGACCGGCACCCCTCATATCCAGTAGAAATATAGGGTGGATATGGGGTACCTAGGCGCGTCCGCCACATCAGACTGATGATGGGTCCCACACAGAATCGACTGAAAACTCAATGGTACGACAGATGTCTCCTCCGGTGGGGGTGTGAACGTCGCGTGGCGCCACTCTGGCCCGCCGCCCGAGGCCAAATCCGACTATTTGAACCGGTCGGCGTCCCCAACCCTAGCCACTCCACCTCCTCCCTCTCTGTGCTGCCATCCCGAGCCCATCCATTGCTCTCCCAGTCCATCGCTCTTCCCACGCCCTCTGACTTCGCCATGGTTCGGCAAAAAAAGACCACATATGCAATGCTCATGCCGGAGCGCCAGTTCCAGATTAAGCAGAAGATCCGGGCGATGTGTGTTGCCCCCATCGCTGCTGGCCGGCCTTCGGACCCGCCGTAGCCGGAGGAGGATTAGGAGCAGCGGACAGAGGAGGAGGAGGACGAGGAGGAGGAGGAGGAAGAGGAGCAGCATCCGGCTCCAATGGAGGTGTCGGATCCGGAGGAGAATGAGGCAGAGTCGCCAGAGGAGGAGCTGGCGCTAGCTATAGGCTTCAATATGGAGGACATGGAGCCGGAGTTCGCGGTGGCCCAAGCGGCCGAGATGACGGAGCAGCAGATTATCCAGGATGCGGACTATGTGGAGGCCAACTGGCAGTTTATCTAGCAAGAATGGCGATGACCGATGCACTCTTCGACGAGGTGGAAGCGGAGATGGAGGTAGAGGTCGATGTGGATTAGCCGAAGGAGCTGTAGGAGCTGGAGCTGCGGTTGCTGCCCATGTACCCAGGGTCATGTACGGAGATAGTGGACATCTCCGACGAGAATTAAGGTAGTATTGGTTTACTTGATCTATGTAATATGTGGATTTCATCGTTTGCATGCTTTTGTATGGACATAAGGTTTGTTGTATGAGGTATCCGGATGCAGAGTATCAAATTTAAGGCATGACTGGTCAGTACCCGTAGGCGCGTTCACGGGCATTTGAGGGCTTGAATTCGTTGTCCACAACTGTAGATGCTCTTATGTAGTAAATACTACATAATGATTGTTTTAGTAGAAGTCCATAATAGCTATGTAGATGTAGGATTATTGGGGAAGCCACGGCGAAGAAGAGGGTGGGGCGTTTCCGTATTGTGGCCACATACTGTTTTTTCAACACAGTACAAACGTAAGCGCTCATATATACACTCATACAATCATCCCTATGAACACACATGCACACCCTATCCCTATGAGCACCTCCGAGAGACTGAGCCGACATATCATCTCGCATCACCGGAAATTCTGAAATAAATTCAGAATAAATGGGAGCATCAGAGGGTCTGCGTTGGAGATTTCCTAAGTAGGCTATAAGAATTTAACTATTACATTTTTGCGTAGTTAGAGAAGAGAGAAAATGATAGAGAAAAGAAGCGCGCTATAAGTTAGGAGCTAGCTGCAGCACGAGTCCTAGGACACTTTATGAAAATATAAGGTGGATTAGCTATTAATAAAGTAGTACATTAAGCTTACTATTTTACATGCCGGTTATTAGGTTGACAATATATGACGTGACAACTTTTTATATGATTGTTGACTGTACTGTTAACCAAGTTTTCTGGGCATCTTCGATGATATCCCTGTAGTTGGATGGTTAGGTGGACAGTGGTATGTTCAATCCATCAGGGTTCCCAGTACAGTGTCAGATATAAAAAGTTGTCACATCATATATAGTCAACCTAATAACCGACATGTACAACAGTAAGTTTAATGAACTACTTTATTAATAGCTAATCCACCTTACATTCTCCCAAAGTGTCCTGGGACTCGTGCTGCAGCTAGCTCGTAACTTATAATGCGCTTCTTTTCTCTATCATTTCCTCTCTTCTCTAACTAAGCAAACATGTAATAGTTAAATTCTTATAGCCTACTTAGGGAATCTCCAACACAGACCCTCAAACTGCCGCCATATGTCCGGACCACTGTCTGGACCATGGAAGCCATTGAAATCAGGACTATATCAATCGGCATGACGACCCAGACTGTTGGGGAACGCGGTAAATTCAAAAATTTCCTACGCGCACACAAGATCATGGCGATGCATAGCAACGAGAGGGGAAAGTGTTGTCCACGTACCCTCGTACACCTTAAGCGGAAGCGTTATGACAACGTGGTTGATGTAGTCGTACGTCTTCACGATCCGACCGATCTAAGTGCCGAAAGTACGGCACCTCCGCGATCTACACACGTTCGGCTCGGTGACGTCCCATGAACTCACGATCCAGCAGAGTGTCGAGGGAGAGTTTTGTCAGCACGTCGGCGTGATGACGGTGATGATGAAGCTACCGGTGCAGGGCTTCGCCTAAGCACTGCAACGATATGACCGAGGTGGATTATGGTGGAGGGGGGCGCCGCACATAGCTAAGAGATCAATGATCAACTTGTGTGTCTATGGGGTGCCCCCCTCCCACGTATATAAAGGAGTGGAGGAGGGGGAGGGCCGACCCTATACTATGGCGCGCCCTGGGGAGTCCTACTCCCACCGGGAGTAGGATTCCCCCCTTCCAAGTAGTAGGAGTAGGAGAGAAGGAAAGGGAAGAAAGAAGGCAAGGAAGGAAGGGGCGCCGCTCCTCCCCCTAGTCCAATTCGTACTAGGTATGGGGGGGGCTGCCCTAGGAAGCCCCTCTCTCTCTCCCTTAAAGCCAAATAAGGCCCATATACTCCCCGGCGAATTCCCGTAACTCTCCGGTACTCCGATAAATACCCGAACCACTCAGAACCTTTCCGATGTCCGAATATAGCTTTCCAATATATCAATCTTTACGTCTCGAACATTCTGAAACGCCTTGTCAGGTCTATGATCTCATCCGGGACTCCAAAAAACCTTCAGTACATCAAAACACATTAACTCATAATACCGATCGTCACCGAATGTTAAGCATGCGGACCCTACGGGTTTGAGAACTATGTAGACATAACCGAGATATATCTCCGATCAATAACCAATAGCGGAACCTGGATGCTCATATTAGCTCCCACATATTCTACGAAGATCTTTATCGGTCAAACCTCATAACAACATATGTTGTTCCCTTTGTCATTGGTATGTTACTTGTCCGAGATTCGATCGTCGGTATCATCATACCTAGTTCAATCTCGTTACCGGCAAGTCTCTTCACTCATTCCATAATACATCATCCTGTAACTAACTCATTAGTCACATTGCTTGCAACATTTATAGTGATGTGCATTACCGAGAGGGCCTAGAGATACCTCTCCGACAATCGGAGTGACAAATCCTAATCTCGATCTATGCCAACCCAACAAACACCATTGGAGACACCTGTAGAGCACCTTTATAATCACCCAGTTACGTTGTGACGTTTGGTAGCACACAAAGTGTTCCTCCGGTATTCGGGAGTTGCATAATCTCAGTCATAGGAACATGTATAAGTCATGGAGAAAGGAATAGCAACATACTTAACGATCAAGTGCTAAGATGATGGAATGGGTCAAGTCAATCACATCATTCTCTAATGATGTGATCCCTTTTATCAAATGACAACTCATGTCTATGGCTAGGAAACTTAACCATCTTTGATTAACGAGCTAGTCAAGTAGAGGCATACTAGTGACACTCTGTTTGTCTGTGTATTCACACATGTACTAAGTTTCCGGTTAATACAATTCTAGCATGAATAATAAATATTTATCATGAAATAAGGAAATAAATAATAACTTTATTATTGCCTCTAGGGCATATTTCCTCCAGTCTCCCACTTTCACTCGAGTCAGTAATCTAGTTCACATCACTATGTGATTTAACACCAATAGTTCTCATCACCATGTGATTAACACCCATAGTTCACATCGCCATGTGACCAACGCTCAAAGTGTTTACTAGAGTCAGTAATCTAGTTCACATCGCTATGTGATTAACACCCAAACAGTACTAAGGTGTGATCATGTTTTTGCTTGTGAGAGAAGTTTAGTCAACGGGTCTGTCACATTCAGAGCTGTATGTATTTTGCAAATATTCTATGTCTACAATGCTCTGCATGGAGCTACTCTAGCTAATTGCTCCCACTTTCAATATGTATCCAGATTGAGACTTAGAGTCATCCGGATCGGTGTAAAAGCTTGCATCGACGTAACTTTTTATGACGAACTCTTTATCACCTCCATAACCGAGAAACATTTCCTTAGTCTTCACTAAGGATAATTTTAACCGTTGTCCAGTGATCAACTCTTAGATCACTATTGTACCCCCTTTCCAAACTCATGGCAAGGAACACAATAGGTCTGGTACATAGCACAACATACTTTATAGAACCTATGACTGAGGCATAGTGAATGATTTTTCATTCTCTTTCTATTTTCTGCCATGGTTGGGTTTTGAGTCTTACTCAACTTCACACCTTGAAACACAGGCAAGAACTCCTTCTTTGAATGCTCCATTTGGAACTACTTCAAAATCTTATCAGGGTATGTAATCATTGAAAAATCTTATCAAGCGTCTTGATCTATCTCTATAGATCTTGATGCTCAATGTGTAAGCAGCTTCACCGAGGTCTTTATTTGAAAGACTCCTTTCAAACACTCCTTTATGCTTTCTAGAAAATTCTACATTATTTCTAATCAACAATATGTCATTCACATACACTTATCAGAAAGGCTGTAGTGCTCCCACTCACTTTCCTGTAAATACAGGCTTCACCGCAAGTCTGTATAAAACTATATGCTTTGATCAACTCATCAAAGCGTATGTTCTAACTCCGAGATGCTTGCACCAGTCCATAGATGGATCACTAGAGCTCGCACACTTTGTTAGTACCTTTAGGATTGAAAAAACCTTCTGGTTGCATCATATACAACTCTTCTTTAATAAATCCATTAAGGAATGCAGTTTGGACATACATTTGCCAGACTTCATAAAATGTGGCAATTGCTAACATGATTCGGACAGACTTAAGCATCGATACGAGTGAGAAAATCTCATCATATTCAACACCTTGAACTTGTCGAAAACTTTTTGCGACAATTCGAGCTTTGTAGATAGTAAAACTACTATCAGCGTTCGTCTTCCTCTTGAAGATCCATTTATATTCTATGGCATTGCTGATCATCGGGCAAGTCAACCAAAGTCCACACTTTGTTCTCATACATGGATCCTATCTCAGATTTCATGGCATCAAGCTGTTTTGCGAATCTGGGCTCATCATCGCTTCCTCATAGTTCATAGGTTCATCATGGTCTAGTAACATGACTTCCAGAATAGGATTACCGTACCACTCTGGTGTGGATTGTACTCTGGAAGACCTACGAGGTTCGGTAATAACTTGATCTGAAGTTTCATGATCATCATCATTAGCTTCCTCACTAATTGGTGTAGGAATCACTGGAACCGATTTCTGTGATGAACTACTTTCCAATTTGGGAGAAGGTACAATTACCTCATCAAGTTCTACTTTCCTCCCACTCACTTCTTTTGAGAGAAACTCCTTTTGTAGAAAGGAACCATTCTTAGCAACAAAGATTTTGCCTTCGGATCTATGATAGAAGGTGTACCCAATAGTTTCCTTTGGGTATCCTATGAAGACGCACTTCTCTGATTTGGGTTCGAGCTTATTAGGTTGAAGCTTTTTCACGTAAGCATCGCAGCCCCAAACTTTAAGAAATGACAACTTTGGTTTCTTGACAAACCATAGTTCATAAGGCATCGTCTCAACGGATTTTGATGGTGCCCTGTTTTAACGTGAATGTAGCTGTCTCTAATGCAAAACCCCAAAATGATAGTGGTAACCTGGTAAGAGACATCATAGATCGCACCATATCCAATAAAGCGTGATTACGATGTTCGGAAACACCATTACGCTGTGGTGTTCCATGTGGCGTGAGTTGTGAAACTATTCCACATTGTTTTAAATGAAGGCCAAACTCGTAACTCAAATATTCTCCTCCACGATCAGATCGTAGAAACTTTTATTTTCTTGTTACGATGATTCTCCACTTCACTCTGAAAATCTTTGAACTTTTCAAATGTTTCAGACTTGTGTTTCATTAAGTAGATATATCTTCTCAAATCATCTGTGAAGGTCAGAAAATAATGATACCCTCCACGAGCATCAACACTCATTGGACTGCATACATCAGTATGTATTATTTCCAATAAGTCACTAGCTTGTTCCATTGTTCCGGAGAACGGAGTTTTAGTCATCTTGCCCACAAGGCACGGTTCGCAAGCATCAAATGATTCATAATCAAGTGATTCCAAAAGTCCATATTTATGGAGTTTCTTCATGCTCTTTACACCGATATGACCCAAACGGCAGTGCCACAAATAAGTTGCACTATCATTATCAACATTGCATCTTTTGGCATCAATATTATGAATATGTGTATCACTATGATCGAGATCCAACAAACTATTTTCATTGGGTGTATGACCATCGAAGGTTTTATTCATGTAAACAGAATAACAATTTATTCTGTCTTAGATGGATAATCGTATCGCAATAAACATGATCTAATCATATTTATGCTCAACGCAAATACCAAATAACATTTATTAAGGTTCAACACTAATATCGAAAGTATAGGGAGTGTGCGATGATGAGCATATCAATCTTGGAACTACTTCCACCACTCATCATCACTTCACCCTCAACTAGTCTCTGTTTATTCTGTAACTCCAATTTCAAGTTACTAATCTTAGCAATTGAACAAGTATCAAATAGCCAGGGGCTACTATAAACACTAGTAAGGTACACATCAATAACCTGTATATGAAATATACCCTTGTTCACTTTGCCATCCTTCTTATCCACCAAATATTCAGGGTATTTCCGCTTGCAGTGACCATTTCCTCTGTAGTAGAAGCACCCAGTTTCAGGCTTCGGTCCAGCTTTAGGCTTCTTCACGGGAGTGACAACTTGCTTGTCATACTACTTGAAATTCCCTTTCTTTCCCTTTGCCCTTTTCTTGAAACTAGTGGTCTTGTCAATCATCAACACTTGATGATCTTTCTTGATTTCTACCTTCATCGACTTCAGCATCACGAAGAGCTCGGGAATTGTTTTCGTCATCCCTTGCATACTATAGTTCATCACGAAGTTCCAGTAATTTGGTGATGGTGACTAGAGAACTCTGTCAATCACTATCTTATCTGGAAGATTAACTCACACTTGATTCAAGCGATTGTAGTACCCAGACAATCTGAGCACATGCTCACTGCTTGAGCTATTCTCCTCCATCTTTTAGCTATATAACTTGTTGGAGACTTCATATCTCTCAACTCAGGTATTTTCTTGAAATATTAACTTCAACTCCTGGAACATCTCATATGATCCATGATGTTCAAAACATCTTTGAAGTCCCGATTCTAAGCTGTAAAGCATGGTGCACTAAACTATCAAGTAGCCATCATATTGAGCTAGCCAAACGTTCATAACGTCTGCATCTGCTCCTGCAATAGGTTTGTCACCTAGGTGCATCGATGACATAATTTTCTGTGCAGCAATGAGGATAAACCTCAGATTACGGACCCAGTCCGCATCATTGCTACTATCATCTTTCAACTCAGTTTTCTCTAGGAACATAAAAACATAGGGAAGCAACAATGCGAGCTATTGATCTACAATATTATTTGCAAAATACTATCAGGACTAAGTTCATGATAAACAATGCGAGGCCATATCTGCATATGCTAGGCTCATCAAGTTTAACCCGAGTATTCTGCGTGTGCAAAACTGGCTTGCACCCATTGTATGTGAATGTAGAGCCTACCACACCGGATCATCACGTGGTGTCTCGGCATGAAGAATTGTCGCAACGATGCATATTCAGGGAGAACACTTATACCTTGAAATTTAGTAAGGGATCATCTTATAATACTACCGTCGAACTAAGCAAAATAAGATGCATAAAAGATAAACATCACATGCAATTAATATAAGTGATATGATATGGCCATCATCATCTTGTGCCTTTGATCTCCATCTCCAAAGCATCGTCATGATCACCATCGTCATCGGCGGGACACCTTGATCTCCATCGTAGCATCATTGTCGTCTTGCCAACTATTGTTTCTACGACTATCGCTACCACTTAGTGATAAAGTAAAAACAATTACAGGGCGATTGCATTGCATACAATAAAACGACAACCATATGGCTCCTGCCAGTTGCCGATAACTCTGTTACAAAACATGATCATCTCATACAATAAAATTTAGCATCATGTCTTGACCATATCACATCACAACATGCCCTGCAAAAACAAGTTAGACGTCCTCTACTTTGTTGTTGCAAGTTTTACGTGGCTGCTACGGGCTGAGCAAGAACCGTTCTTACCTACGGATCAAAACCATAATGATTTTTCATCAAGTATATGCTGTTTTAACCTTCAACAAGGACCAGGCCTAGCCACACTCGATTTAACTAAAGTTGGAGAAACTGACACCCGCCAGCCACCTGTGTGCGAAGCACATCAGTAGAACCAGTCTCGCGTAAGCGTA
Source organism: Triticum aestivum (assembly GCF_018294505.1). Lineage (NCBI taxonomy): Eukaryota > Viridiplantae > Streptophyta > Magnoliopsida > Poales > Poaceae > Triticum > Triticum aestivum. Next base: position 507,378,266 of record NC_057813.1, read on the forward strand.
CGTGTAATGTCGGTCCGGGCCGCTTCATCCAACAATACCGTCGGGTCAAAGTATGACATGCTGGTAAGCAGTATGACTATTATCGTCCACAACTCACTTGTGTTCTACTCGTGCATATAACATCTACGCATAAACCTGGCTCGGATGCCACTGTTGGGGAAAGCGGTAATTTCAAAAATTTCCTAGGAACACGCAAGATCATGGCGATGCATAGCAACGAGAGGGGAGAGTGTTGTCCACGTACCCTCGTAGACCGTAAGTGGAAGTGTTATGACAACGCGGTTGATGTAGTCGTACGTCTTCACGATCCGACCGATCTTAGTACCGAAAGTACGGCACCTCCGTGATCTTCTCACGTTCGGCTCGGTGACTTCCCACGAACTCACGATCTAGTAGAGTGTCGAGGGAGAGTTTTGTCAGCATGAAGGCATGATGATGGTGATGATGAAGCTACGGGCGTAGGGCTTCCTCTAAGCACTGCAACGATATGACCGAGGTGGATTATGGTGGAGGGGGCACCGCACATGGCTAATAGATCAATGATCAACTTGTGTGTCTATGGGGTGCCCCTCCTCCGTATATAAAGGAGTGGAGGAGGGGGAGGGCCGGCCCTCTACTATGGCGTGCCCTGGGGAGTCCTACTCCCACCGGGAGTAGGATTCCCCCCCTTCCAAGTAGTAGGAGTAGGAGAGAAGGAAAGGGAAGAAAGAAGGGAAGGAAGGAGGGGGCACCGCCCTGAAGGAAATATGCCCTAGAGGCAATAATAAAGTTATTATTTATTTCCTTATATCATGATAAATGTTTATTATTCATGCTAGAATTGTATTAACCGGAAACATAATACATGTGTGAATACATAGACAAACAGAGTGTCACTAGTATGCCTCTACTTGACTAGCTCGTTAATCAAAGATGGTTATGTTTCCTGACCATGAACAATGAGTTGTTATTTGATTAACGAGGTCACATCATTAGTTGAATGATCTGATTGACATGACCCATTCCATTAGCTTAGCACCTGATCGTTTAGTATGTTGCTATTGCTTTCTTCATGACTTATACATGTTCCTATGACTATGAGATTATGCAACTCCCGTTTACCGGAGGAACACTTTGGGTACTACCAAACGTCACAACGTAACTGGGTGATTATAAAGGAGTACTACAGGTGTCTCCAAAGGTCGATGTTGGGTTGGCGTATTTCGAGATTAGGATTTGTCACTCCGATTGTCGGAGAGGTATCTCTGGGCCCTCTCGGTAATACACATCACATAAGCCTTGCAAGCATTACAACTAATATGTTAGTTGTGAGATGATGTATTACGGAACGAGTAAAGAGACTTGCCGGTAACGAGATTGAACTAGGTATTGGATACCGACGATCGAATCTCGGGCAAGTAACATACCGATGACAAAGGGAACAACGTATGTTGTTATGCGGTCTGACCGATAAAGATCTTCGTAGAATATGTAGGAGCCAATATGGGCATCCAGGTCCCGCTATTGGTTATTGACCAGAGACGTGTCTCGGTCATGTCTACATTGTTCTCGAACCCGTAGGGTCCGCACGCTTAAGGTTACGATGACAGTTATATTATGAGTTTATGCATTTTGATGTACCGAAGGTTGTTCGGAGTCCCGGATGTGATCACGGACATGACGAGGAGTCTCGAAATGGTCGAGACATAAAGATTGATATATTGGAAGTCTATGTTTGGACATCGGAAGTGTTCCGGGTGAAATCGGGATTTTACCGGGTTACCGGGAGGTTACCGGAACCCCCCGGGAGCCATATGGGCCATCATGGGCCTTAGTGGAAAGGAGAAAGGGGCAGCCCAAGGGGGCTGCGCGCCTCCCCCTTCCCCTAGTCCTATTAGGACTAGGAGAGGTGGCCGGCCACCCCTCTCCCTCTTTCCCCCTTGGGAATCCTAGTTGGAATAGGATTGGGGGGGGGGGAATCCTACTCCCGGTAGGAGTAGGACTCCTCCTGCGCCTCTCCCTCTTGGCCGGCGCCCCCTCCCCCCTTGGCTCCTTTATATACGGAGGCAGGGGCACCTCTAAACACACAAGTTGACACAAGTTGATCCACGTGATCGATTCCTTAGCCGTGTGCGGTGCCCCCTGCCACCATATTCCTCGATAATACTGTAGCGGAGTTTAGGCGAAGCCCTGCTGCTGTAGTTCATCAAGATCGTCACCACGCCGTCGTGCTGACGGAGCTCTTCCCCGACACTTTGCTGGATCGGAGTCCGGGGATCGTCATCGAGCTGAACGTGTGCTCGAACTCGGAGGTGCCGTAGTTTCGGTGCTTGATCGGTTGGATCGTGAAGACGTACGACTACTTCCTCTACGTCGTGTCATCGCTTCCGCAGTCGGTCTGCGTTGGGTACGTAGACAACACTCTCCTCTCGTTGCTATGCATCACATGATCCTGTGTGCGCGTAGGAAATTTTTTGAAATTACTACGAAACCCAACAGTGGCATCCGAGCCTAGGTTACTTATGTTGATGTTATTTGCACGAGTAGAACACAAGTGAGTTGTGGACGATACAAGTCATACTGCCTACCAGCATGTCATACTTTGGTTCGGCGGTATTGTTGGACGAGACGACCCGGACCAACCTTACGCGTACGCTTACGCGAGACCGGTTCCCTCGACGTGCTTTGCACAGAGATGGCTTGCGGGCGACTGTCTCTCCAACTTTAGTTGAACCAAGTATGGCTACGCCCGGTCCTTGCGAAGGTTAAAACGGAGTCTATTTGACAAACTATCGTTGTGGTTTTGATGCGTAGGTGAGATTGGTTCTTACTTAAGCCCGTAGCAGCCACGTAAAACATGCAACAACAAAGTAGAGGACGTCTAACTTGTTTTTGCAGGGCATGTTGTGATGTGATATGGTCAAGGCATGATGCTGAATTTTATTGTATGAGATGATCATGTTTTGTAACCAAGTTATCGGCAACTGGCAGGAGCCATATGGTTGTCGCTTTATTGTATGCAATGCAATCGCGATGTAATGCTTAACTTTATTACTAAACGGTAGTGATAGTCGTGAAAGCATAAGATTGGCGAGACGACAACGATGCTACGATGGAGATCAAGGTGTCGCGCCGGTGACGATGGTGATCATGACGGTGCTTCAGAGATGGAGATCACAAGCACGAGATGATGATGGCCATATCATATCACTTATATTGATTGCATGTGATGTTTATCTTTTTATGCATCTTATCTTGCTTTGATTGACGGTAGCATTATAAGATGATCTCTCATTAAATTATCAAGAAGTGTTCTCCCTGAGTATGCACCGTTGCCAAAGTTCGTCGTGCCCAGACACCACGTGATGATCGGGTGTGATAAGCTCTACGTCCATCTACAACGGGTGCAAGCCAGTTTTTGCACACGCAGAATACTCAGGTTAAACTTGACGAGCCTAGCATATGCAGATATGGCCTCGGAACACGGAGACCGAAAGGTCGAGCGTGAATCATATAGTAGATATGATCAACATAGTGATGTTCACCATTGAAACTACTCCATCTCACGTGATGATCGGACATGGTTTAGTTGATATGGATCACGTGATCACTTAGATGGCTAGAGAGATGTCTGTCTAAGTGGGAGTTCTTAAGTAATATGATTAATTGAACTTAAATTTATCATGAACTTAGTCCTGGTAGTATTTTGCAAATTATGTTGTAGATCAATAGCTTGCGTTGTTGCTCTCGTATGTTTATTTTGATATGTTCCTAGAGAATATTGTGTTGAAAAATGTTAGTAGCAATGATGCGGATTCGATCCGTGATCTGTGGTTTATCCTCATTGCTGCACAGAAGAATTATGTCCTTAATGCACCGCTAGGTGACAGACCTATTGCAGGAGCAGATGCAGAAGTTATGAACGTCTGGCTAGCTTAATATGATGACTACTTGATAGTTTAGTGCACCATGCTTAACGGCTTAGAATCGGGACTTCAAAGACGTTTTGAACGTCATGGACCATATGAGATGTTCCAGGAATTGAAGTTAATATTTCAAGCAAATACCCGAGTTGAGAGATATGAAGTCTCCAACAAGTTCTATAGCTAAAAGATGGAGGAGAATCGCTCAACTAGTGAGCATGTGCTCAGATTGTCTGGGTACTTCAATCGCTTGAATCAAGTGGGAGTTAATCTTCCAGATAAGATAGTGATTGACAGAATTCTCTAGTCACCATCACCAAGTTAGTAGAACTTCGTGATGAACTATAGTATGCAAGGGATGATGAAAATGATTCCCGAGCTCTTCATGATGTTGAAATCAACGAAGGTAGAAATCAAGAAAGAGCATCAAGTGTTGATGGTTGACAAGATCACTAGTTTCAAGAAAAGGGCAAAGGGAAAGAAAGGGGAACTTCAAGTAGATTGATAAGCAAGTTGTCACTCCCACGAAGAAGCCCAAAGCTGAACCAAAGCCTGAAACTGAGTGCTTACACTGCAAAGGAAATGGTCACTGGAAGCGGAACTACCCTAAATATTTGGTGGATAAGAAGGATGGCAAGGTGAAAAAGGGTATATTTGATATACAGGTGTTTGATGTGTGCTTTACTAGTGTTTATAGCAACCCCTCGGTATTTGGTACTGGTTCAGTTGCTAAGAGTAGTAACTTGAAACGGGAGTTGTAGAATAAACAGAAACTAGTTAAGGGTGAAGTGATGATGTGTGTTGAAAGTAGTTTCAAGATTGATATGATCATCATCGCACACTCCCTATTCTTTCGGGATTAGTGTTGAACCTAAATAAATGTTATTTGGTGTTTACGTTGAGCATGAATATGATTTGATCATGTTTATTGCAATACGGTTATTCATTTAAGTAAGAGAATAAACTGTTGTTCTATTTACATGAATAAAACCTTATATGGTTACACACCCAATGAAAATGGTTCATTGGATCTCGATCGTAGTGACACACATATTCATAATATTGATGCCAAAAGATGCAAAGTTAATAATGATAGTGCAACTTATTTGTGGCACTGCCGTTTGGGTCATATCGGTGTAAAGCGCATGAAGAAACTCCATAAAGATGGATTTTTGGAATCACTTGGTTATGAATCATTTGATGCTTGCGAACCGTGCCTTTTGGGCAAGATGACTAAAACTCCGTTCTTCGGAACAATGGAACGAGTTACTGACTTGTTGGAAATAATACATACCGATGTATGCGGTCCAATGAGTGCTGTTGCTCGTGGAAAGCATCGTTGTTTTCTGACCTTCACAAGATGATTTGAGCAGATATGGGTATATCTACTTGATGAAACATAAGTCTGAAATAGTTGAAAGGTTCAAAGAATTTCAGAGTGAAGTGGAAAAATCATCGTAACAAGAAAATAAAGTTTCGGCGATCTGATCGCGGAGACAAATATTTGAGTTACGAGTTTGGTCTTCAATTAAAACAATGTGGAATAGTTTCACAGCTCACGCCACCTGGAACACCACATCGTTATGGTGTGTCCGAACGTCGTAACCGCACTTTATTTGATATGGTGCGATCTATGATATCTCTTTACCACTATCGTTTTGGGGTTATGCATTAGAGACAGCTGCATTCACGTTTTAAAATAGGGCACCATCTAAATCCGTTGAGACGACACTGTATGAACTATGGTTTAGCAGTAAACCTAAGTTGTTGTTTATTAAAGTTTGGGGCTGCGATGCTTATGTGAAAAAGTTTCATCCTGATAAGCTCGAACCCAAATCGGAGAAGTGTGTCTTCATAGAATACCCAAAGGAAATTGTTGCGTACACCTTCTATCACAGATCCGAAGGCAAGACATTCGTTGCTAGAATGGATCCTTTCCAGAGAAGGAGTTTCTCTCGAAAGAAGTGAGTGGGAGGAGAGTAGAACTTGATGAGGTAATTATACCTTCTCCCTTATTGGAAAGTAGTTCATCACAGAAATCAGTTCCAGTGATTCCTACACCAATAAGTGAGGAAGTTAATGATGATGATCATCAAACTTCAGATCAAGTTACTACCAAACCTCGTAGGTCTTCCAGAGTAAGATCCGCACCAGAGTGGTACGGTAATCATGTTCTAGAAGTCATGTTACTAGACCATGATGAACCTACGAACTATGAGGAAGCAATGATGAGCCCAGATTCCACGAAATGGCTTGAGGCCATGAAATCTGAGATATGATCCATGTATGAGAACAAAGTGTAGACTTTGATTGACTTGCCCGATGATCGGTGAGTCATTAAGAATAAATGGATCTTCAAGAGGAAGACGGACGTTGATAGTAGTGTTACTATCTACAAAGCTAGACTTGTCGAAAAAGGTTTTTTGACAAAGTTCAAGGTGTTGAATACAATGAGATTTTCTTACTCGTATCGATGCTTAAAAGTCTGTCCGAATCATGTTAGCAATTGCCGCATTTTATGATTATGAAATTTGGCAGATGGATGTCAAAACTGCATTCCTGAATGGATTTCTGGAAGAAGAGTTGTATATGATGCAACCGGAAGGTTTTGTCGATCCAAAGGGAGCTAACAAAGTGTGCAAGCTCCAGCGATCCATTTATGGACTGGTGCAAGAATCTCGGAGTTGGAATATACGCTTTGATAAGTTGATCAAAGCATATAGTTATTGTACAGACTTACAGTGAAGCCTGTATTTACAAGAAAGTGAGTGGGAGCACTACAACATTTCTGATAAGTATATGTGAATGACATATTGTTGATCGGAAATAATGTAGAATTATTCTGCAAAGCATGAAAGGATACTTGAATAAAAGTTTTTCAAAGA